>NC_014570.1:62500-80000 GCF_016545825.1 Eucalyptus grandis
GTAATTGAACAAACATTGAATAAGATAGTACCTGAAGGTTCACAAGCGGCTGAATATTTATTCCATAAGGGCTTATTCGATCCAATCGTACCACGTAATCCTTTAAAGGGTGTTCTGAGTGAGTTATTTAAGCTTCACGCTTTTTTTCCTTTGAATTAAAATTCACTTATTAAGTTAAGTGGAGCCTTAAGTCAAATTATTTTTATTTGATTTAGTTACATTTTTGTATTTGTAGCGAACAATTAGGTAGTTTATCGGAATCAAAGTCAAAATTCTAAAGAAGACTTTCTTTTTTCTTTGGTGACATAATCATAATATTTAATTGTAAATTGTAGAAAGAATCGTGCGGATAATTCTTTTTTTTTCTACCGATATTCCTGATTATTAATTAGGAAACCTCTAGCAACAAGATCAAAAAATGGTTCCTTCTTCAAAATTCAAATTGGGCAAGGCAAATAAAATAAACCGAAGGTCATCTTTCCTTCTTGCTTTGTATGTATAGTATATATAATTCAAATATAGAAAAGATAGATATAGAGTATCTTTTCTTTCTACTATATCTTCCGAGAATCTCTATTTTTACTAAGAATCCTGTTGTTGGATTGAATTCTAACGAATCCTTCGTGAATTTGTAAGAAACTCTTTATTTTTTATTTCTTAAATAAAATAAAAATTCGAATTGAATTCGAATTTGAAGACAAGAATAGAATAGATTATCATACGTATATTTCTATATTTCATGTAGAAAGATAAAGAAGAATAAGTCTCATTTATTTAATTATCCATTCCTTACACTTATTATTTAATATATATAGTCACTTCGATATACTCAATATAATTATATACGAATTATAATTATTCTAAGGTATCTTTCTAACAATAACAGGTACAAATATTAAATCGAGGTACCCATTCTATGATAATTTTTAACAACTTACCCTCTTTCTTTGTGCCTTTAGTGGGCCTAGTATTTCCGGCAATTGCAATGGCTTCTTTATCTCTTCATGTTCAAAAAAACAAGATTTTTTAGATTCGATAGGTGCAAATCTTATCTATTTTTTTTCAAGACTTAGATATAGATAACACAGATATCTATTTAGTAGAATATGGCAGTTTCCTCCGAACATAGCTTTTATGTATGCGTAAATATATGGGTAAATAAATTATAGCAATTTTCAAATAGATCGGAATCGAGGTGGATGTAGGAAATGGAAAGTCAATGTATCTATATGTGGATATCTATAGGAGATCATATAAAAGGGATATTCTTATTTTAGACCTAACCAATTTGATCTAACCAATTTGATCTAACCAATTAGATGAATTACTCCTAAAGGCTTACATTCGAATGACACTAGTTGATGAGAGTTACTTCGGAAACAAAAAAACGAAAGTCAAATTCATTTGGACTATTTTCTCAATTCCAATAAAATGCAACTGGATCTAGTATGAGTTGTCGATCAGAACATATATGGATAGAACTTATAGTGGGGTCTCGAAAAATAAGTAATTTCTGCTGGGCCTTTATCCTTTTTTTAGGTTCACTAGGATTCGTATTAGTTGGATCTTCCAGTTATCTCGGTAAGAATTTGATATCTTTAGTTCCGTCTCAACAAATTCTTTTTTTTCCACAAGGGATCGTGATGTCTTTCTACGGTATCGCAGGTCTCTTTATTAGTTCCTATTTGTGGTGCACAATCTCGTGGAATGTAGGTAGTGGCTATGATCGATTCGATAGAAAAGAAGGAATAGTGTGTATTTTTCGTTGGGGATTTCCTGGAAAAAATCGTCGCATCTTTCTACGATTTCGTATGAAAGATATTCAGTCCATCCGAATCGAAGTTAAAGAGGGTATTTCTGCTCGTCGTGTCCTTTATATGGAAATCAAAGGACAGGGGGCCGTTCCCTTGACGCGTACTGATGAGAATTTGACTCCGCGTGAAATTGAGCAAAAAGCCGCCGAATTGGCCTATTTCTTGCGCGTACCGATTGAAGTATTTTGAAATGAACTTGAACTGAAGAAGAAATTCTTTCCCAGCGGCAGGGAAAAAATTCAAGAATTCTCTGTTCTTTCTTCAGCATAGCATAGCTTAATAAAATTTTTTCAGAACGTTCATTCGAGCCAAAGTATACGTATATGGAACATCCATAAAACGAAATTTTTTTTGTATGCATAAAAAAGAATTTATGCGTATGGAAATCCACTCAACTCAATTTACTAAAAAACAAGTAAAAGTAACAAATCGAAATAAAATAATAGATTCATCTCGTATATCAAAACATTTCGGAATAAAGGATTTCTCTTTTTATTTTCAATATGAATTGATAGGTTAGATACAAATAGATCATATCTTGGAAATTCTCTCTCCTTTCTTTTGTCAATCGACTTTTCTTTTTTTTATCTTTTCTTTTGTTTTTCTTAATGATCAAAGGCAAAAGATTGCTTGGATCTCTTATAAGGATAACTTTTCTGTCTTGTTTTGCCACTCATTTTTGATCATTACATTAGGTTTTGAATTTCTGATCGGTAGATCACAATATTCTTAATAAATCTCTCTCCATTTTTCCTGGACTAGAACTGTGGGGTAGCCGGCCATTTTTTTTTCGAAAGATTTTCTTTTTTGATAGAAAAGACAAAGGGAGTTCTTTTGGCTTAAAATCCGAATAATATTCATTACTTGCTTGAAATAATATTCATTACTTGCTATTCATTACTTGCTTAAATTGGTTCTTTCAAGCATTTATCGAAAAGGGCTTCGAATTTGATCAATTCAATTGAGGTATCTGGAAACAAGATTTTTTCTTATTTCTTCATTTGAAACGGGCTCTTATTCTATTTCTGTATTCTTTCGAAATTCAAGGACTAACTACTGAATCACAAATAAAAAACAGGGAATAGATTCATAGGTCCGATGCCCTGTAATAGAACTTAGGGTTAATAGAAATAGTAGATCACATAGATTCAACAAATGAGGTGGATTCATTAACAATTCAAAGATGAAAAAATGGTAAAAAAGAAAGCATTTCTTCCTCTTCTATATCTTACATCTATAGTATTTTTGCCCTGGTGGATCTCTCTCTCATTTAATAAAAGTCTTGAATTTTGGATTACTAATTGGTGGAATACTAGGCAATCCGAAACTTTTTTGACTGATATTCAAGAAAAGAGTATTCTAGAAAAATTCATCGAATTGGAAGAACTCTTACTCTTGGACGAAATGATAAAAGAATACCCGGAAACACATCTACAAACACTTCGTATAGGAATCCACAAAGAAACGATCCAATTGATCAAGATGCACAATGAGGATCATATCCATATGATTTTGCACTTATCGACAAATATAACCTCTTTCATTATTTTAAGTGGTTATTCTATTCTGGGTAATGAAGAACTTGCTATTCTTAACTCTTGGGTTCAAGAATTCCTATATAACTTAAGTGACACAATAAAAGCTTTTTCTATTCTTTTATTAACTGATTTATGTATCGGATTCCATTCGCCCCATGGTTGGGAACTAATGATTGGCTATGTCTACAAAGATTTTGGATTTGCTCACAACGATCAAATTATATCGGGTCTTGTTTCTACTTTTCCAGTCATTCTGGATACAATTTTAAAATATTGGATCTTCCGTTATTTAAATCGTATATCTCCATCACTTGTAGTGATTTATCATTCAATGAATGACTGATCTAACTAGAATATTTGTTACTTTGTAACATAAGGTACATAAGCAAAGCATTTCCATTTTAAGACGTACTTACTCTTTCTACCCTACAGGGATTTCTCCTACTCCTTATATTCCAGTAAAATGATTTCAATAAAGTAAATAGCAGAATTGTGGATAGGGAACTATACAAGCGACCTACCTAATTTTATTGTAGAAATTTTCGGGATCAATGATTGGACCATGCAAACTAAAAACACCTTTTCTTGGATAAAGAAAGAGATTATTCGATCTATTTCCGTATCGCTGATGATATATATCATAGCTCGGACATCCATTTCAAATGCATATCCCATTTTTGCACAGCAGGGTTATGAAAATCCACGAGAAGCGACCGGACGTATTGTATGTGCCAATTGCCATTTAGCTAATAAGCCCGTGGATATTGAGGTTCCGCAAGCGGTACTTCCTGATACTGTATTTGAAGCAGTTGTTCGAATTCCTTATGATATGCAAGTTAAACAAGTTCTTGCTAATGGTAAAAGGGGAGGTTTGAATGTGGGGGCTGTTCTTATTTTACCTGAGGGATTTGAATTAGCGCCTCCCGATCGTATTTCGCCCGAGATGAAAGAAAAGATAGGCAATCTGTCTTTTCAGAGCTATCGCCCCAATAAAAAAAATATTCTTGTGATAGGTCCTGTTTCTGGTCAGAAATATAGTGAAGTCACCTTTCCTATTCTTTCCCCGGACCCCGCTACTAATAAAGATGTTCACTTCTTAAAATATCCCATATATGTAGGCGGGAACAGAGGAAGGGGTCAGATTTATCCCGATGGGAGCAAGAGTAACAATACAGTTTATAATGCTACAGCGGCTGGTGTAGTAAGTAAAATCATACGAAAAGAAAAAGGGGGGTACGAAATAACCATATCGGATGCGTCAGATGAACGTCAAGTGGTTGATATTATTCCACCAGGGCCAGAACTTCTTGTTTCCGAAGGCGAATCTATCAAACTTGATCAGCCATTAACGAGTAATCCTAATGTGGGTGGATTTGGTCAAGGAGATGCGGAAATAGTACTTCAAGATCCATTCCGTGTCCAAGGCCTTTTGTTCTTCTTGGCATCTGTTATTTTGGCACAAATATTTTTGGTTCTTAAGAAGAAACAGTTTGAGAAGGTTCAATTGTCCGAAATGAATTTCTAGATTCGCGGATTTCCAATATCAAATTCGTAAAAAGAATCCAATTTTTGTTTTGACAATTCAATTATATTATGTATGATTAAAAATTATGAAAAGCTTTTTGCTTGTTTCTATTCCAGATGTCGATATCGGGAATTATTTGTACCGCATTACTAGTCATAGTATGTATATTGTGAAAAAGATTATTTTACTTTATCCCTTCTTTTTTTTAAGCCAAATTCGAGCGGTGTCACTAGGTCACTCTTGTGAGATTGAAATGTCATAGAATGGATCAATCGTTTTCTATTCTAATAGAATAAATCAAATCGAAAATTTCACTGGATACTAAACATAAAATAAGTAAGTGGAGAATAGAAAACAAAGGATTATTCGCCTTCTTCTTCTTAGTCTTTTCTTTGACACAAGAAAGGAATTTTCTGCATTCCTTTCTTGTGTCAAAGAAAACCGGTTTTTGATCCCGTTAGTAAAAAATTACTATCTTTAGTTTATATTTTTTCCAGGTTTATCAGAACCCCTACTTTATATTTATTACGTATACATATATAAAGTAGTGAACAAACAAAAAATAGAGGGAAATTTTTTGATAAAATAGAACTTATTCTAATGAACTTAGAAAAAAATTCAACTTTGATGAGATACTAAATAGAGTAGAGTAAGGATCTATTCGAAAAGGATTTGCTTTGGATAATATCTGATTGATAGAAATATATATTGTAATTGTGTCATTCAGGAAAATCAAATCGAGCGATTCCTTCTTTCTTCGAACTTTGAAAGATAGATAAGATACTATCAGCGAATAAGAGATGTTCTAAATCAATTAATGAAATTTTCAAAAACATTATCAGAAAAAAATGAAATGAAGTTTTTTTTTTCAAAATCGGGAAAAGTTATTTATTTTTTATTTAGACTAATAAAATATTATGAAAGCTTAAGAAGGATCCCCTTGCCTTCTTAAGCTTTCATGTCTCCAACTTAGTTCATCTTATTATTAGATTATTACAGAGATGAACCCAACCCGGAGTATGAACCATAAAAGAAAATACCTATTAAACCAATCACAAGAATACCAGTTACAGTACCTATTATCCAAAGAGGAATCCTTCCAGTAGTATCGGCCATTTATCCCGCTTCCCTCCACCATTTCTTTCATCAAAGTTGTCATGCTAAAGACATAAACAGCCATAGATAATTATGAGATGTGATCCTTCCGAATGGGTTAAGATAATTCTTATTATGATTTAGTATTATACTATTCTTTTTTCTTCTCTTAATTGAAGAAATAATTGGAAAATAAAACAGCAAGTACAAAAATGAGTAATAACCCCCAGTAGAGACTGGTACGATTCAATTCAACATTTTGTTCGTTCGGATTTGATTGTGTCGTAGCTCTATAATTTTTATTAGGTTTATCGTTGGATGAACTGCATTGCTGATATTGACCCTAAAAAAGAAACGGTAGGTACAGCTAGTCCATGAACAGCTAACCATCGCACTGTAAAAATTGGATAGGTTCGATCTATGGTCATTGGGTCCTCCTAAAAAGATCTACTAAATTCATCGAGTTGTTCCAAAGGGTCAAAACGGCCAGTTATTAATGGAATTCCTTGTCGGCTCTCTGTAAAATATTCGTTTGGACGAGGGCTTCCAAACACATCATAAGCTAAACCCGTGCTGACGAATAACCAACCCGCAATGAATAGGGAAGGTATAGTAATACTATGAATAACCCAGTATCGAATACTGGTAATAATATCAGCAAAAGAACGTTCTCCTGTGCTTCCAGACATGCTGAGCTCCACATATTCTTGTACAGTTAAAGGGGGGATCGATTCCATAAAAGATGATATCAGTAAATGGAAATTCACTGAAGTTCCATCCTTGTTAGATCGTCAATATTGTACCAAGGGTGTTTTTCGAGTATACCGAATCAGTATAGCTATCCTTATTCTGACACAGCAACGCAATTTTAATCAGTATGAAAATGAAGTACTCGATAATTTCTTTATTCTTTTCTTGTTGCTTGTCGATGTAGAATCATGCATGTATTATTCAATATCGAATTTCTCCAATTTCTATAAGGTTTCTTTCTCTCCATTTTTTCCACAATTCAATTCGATGCGAAATTGAAAAATCTCCTTTTCAAAGATATAAGCTTAAACTGTAGAAAAGTTTTTTGTTGGAATCCTTTTTTTTCATTTTACATTTTAAGAGGAATTGTTTCCTCGTAGAGTAACAAGTAAAAGGGGTAGATAGTATTGAAAAAAAAAAGAGAACAACAAAAAAAATAGAATTGAAATAATCAGTATTCGTGATGCACACATTGTTTTCTTGTATTAGATCGAAAGGTTCTTTCTGGAACTAGCTGCGAGGATGGGAATTTATGATATGAAAAGACAATTTCTATTTCTAATAAATATGGAAAAAAAATGTAGAACCTAGAAAAGAAAGAAAAAATTATAGGAATTACTAGTCTTAGAATCGAGTTGGACAAAAATAAAGATTTGATTTTCGTGAGTGATTTGATCAGTTGTACGATACCTTTGTTATTTTTACTTTATTTATTTTCATTTTTACTCATTAAATTCAGGAGTAGATTCATTCACATAATATCTCAAATGACAAGAAAAAAAGGTGTTATTGTTATAAGGTCACTCTTTATTCTAAAATCGAAAAATAGATTCGATACGATTAAAAAAAAAGATCAAAAGAAAAGATAAATGATTTTCAAATTTTGTTCTATATGGATTCGAATTTCTTAATATTTTATTATTTTAATATTAGTCTACTCAAGAATTATCTAATGAATCACTTGATTCGAAATTAAGGGATAGGTAGACATTACAAATGATTAATTGATCTCTTTTTCTACCTCCCTTACTCTATGTTTTTGTTAATCCCGTCTATAATGATTGATGAATTAACAACTATCAATTGAACTTATTCTTTCATTTGAATTGGTATTTTTGCTTATCTTCGTATATTGAAACTTAGGGAAGTGCTTTCTAAACATATGTATAAAAAGAACACATTTCATTTAGCTCCTTCATCTTCATGCTTACTATAACTAGTTATTTCGGTTTTCTACTAGCAGCTTTAACTATAACCTCAGCTCTCTTTATTGGTCTGACCAAGATACGACTTATTTGAAATTAATTGAATGAACACAACGCATAAAAAGAAATCTTTCTGTGGTATTGATAGACTCTATATTTCCTTAGAGAGTCAATTTCCAATTAGTGGTCATTGAGATTCATGGGCAATGCGGATTAATATGTAGGGATAGATATTACCTCTCCTTTTTCCCTTTCAAAAAAATTGAAATGATTGAAGTTTTTCTATTTGGAATTGTCTTAGGTCTAATTCCTATTACTTTAGCTGGATTATTTGTAACTGCATATTTACAATACAGACGTGGTGATCAGTTGGATCTTTGATTAAATTAATTAACATCTTTTTTTTTAATTGACCTCCTCTTTTCTTTAATCCAAAGGAGGTCAAATTAAGATTACTGGTCAATTATTTAATTGTAATTTTGGGACTAACCTAACCAAGAATGGAATCACGCTCTGTAGGATTTGAACCTACGACATCGGGTTTTGGAGACCCACGTTCTACCGAACTGAACTAAGAGCGCTTTCTTATCTTCTTATCATTATCACACTAGCTAAAACTAAAAAAAAAGAAGAGGATTTTTTTTATAACCCGAATACATCTTGTATGCATAAGACTATCATATAGAATATGATATAATAAAAAAAGATTATGTATGCCTGATTTTAATCGATTTCAATAAATCCCTCGTTACTGCTCAGACGAGAAGTAATAGGTAGGGATGACAGGATTTGAACCCGTGACATTTTGTACCCAAAACAAACGCGCTACCAAGCTGCGCTACATCCCTTTCAATTGGTCTACAGTGTCATTTTATAGAATCCCTGTCTTGTTTTCAAAATCCTTATTTTCTCCATTGATATATCCAAGTTATCTTGCCATTTCTTTTTTTTATTCTCATGTAACATATAATAATAGTAGAAGGCTTATATACACATGAATATGAAACCCATCGTAAAAAATAACTAAAAAAGGGAATATTTTTTGGGAATGCTCAGTCGGAAGGGACGTCTTTTTCGGTTTTAAGAAAAGAAAAATCTTATCTACCGAATCATTGTAGATTTCAATTGGAATTAGGAATTCCGTGTACAAATACAAGCGGTCCTTAACTACTTACATATATATTATATCGGATCATATATGTATTAACATTAGGCATTACAATAAATAATACAATAAATAAAAAGAATAAAGAAGGAGGATTTAAAATGCGAGATCTAAAAACATATCTTTCCGTGGCACCGGTACTAAGTACTCTATGGTTTGGGGCTTTAGCAGGTCTTTTGATAGAGATCAATCGTTTATTTCCGGATGCGTTGACATTCCCTTTTTTTTCATTCTAGTTATTGACATGGGAAGGGGTGAAGAAGATTAGAGGTAGAATCAAAAGATTTGTGACTAATCCCTCCCCCTCTTTTTTTTTTCGAAAAAATCGAATTCGATACAATATATTAAGTAGAAGTATAATCAAGAAAGGAGGAAAGAGAAATAAAAAAGTAGATTCAACCTCGGCGAAATTCGGGTTTTCTCCAATTCCATTTAGAAATAATATTGTGAGAACAGAAATGTGTCTAGGGCAAGAAGATCATACAAGATCTTTTAATAAAATACTGTACATTGAATCGAATTCGATTCAAAATATACCTAAATATTAGTTTGTTGTTTTACTTCTTATTTTTTTATTTCTTTTTTCGCAGAAAGTAGAAGAATTGGTTGAATCAAAAACGCAAAGGAGGTTCATGGCCAAGGGTAAAGATGTCCGAGTAACGGTTATTTTAGAATGTACCAACTGTGTTAGAACCGGTCTTAATAAGGAATCAAGGGGTGTTTCCAGATATATTACTCAAAAGAATCGACACAATACGCCTAGTCGATTGGAATTGAGAAAATTCTGTCCCTATTGTTACAAACATACGATTCACGGGGAGATAAAGAAATAACTCGAATCAAGTGCCTGTGTGTCACTCTTACAAGTAACACGAAAAGGACATATTCTATATATAGCATATTATTCTATATATTTTCATTTTAGTTAACATAATATAACTAACTAAAAAAAAAGCCAAATCAAATCCTATATTTTGAATTTGAAATCTTTTTGGATCAAATTGAAATAGGATTTTGAGGATAAGGAATAAACAAACCATGGAAAAATCCAAGCGACTCTTTCTTAAATCCAAGCGATCTTTTCGTAGGCGTTTGCCCCCGATCCAATCGGGGGATCGAATTGATTATAGAAACATGAGTTTAATTAGTCGATTTATTAGTGAACAAGGAAAAATATTATCTAGACGGGTAAATAGATTAACCTTAAAACAACAACGATTAATTACTATTGCTATAAAACAAGCTCGTATTTTATCTTTGTTACCTTTTCTTAATAATGAGAAACAATTTGAAAGAAGCGAGTCGACCGCCGGAGCTACTGGTCTTAGAACCATAAATAAATAAAAAAAAGTAGACTTACTTTACTCCTCAATTGAACCCAAATAAAAATCCGAACTCAAACACAGATTGATATTTTGTTCGAAAAATCGTAAGAAAAAAATTGGGGAAGAAGAAGAAATCTTTTTTTATTGGATATTGGACATATTCGCTCATTTCATTTTGAACGACTTTATCATATTCTCTTTATCATACTAATTTCTACTCTACCTTCCCGGAGTTCATTCTCCAGCGAACTCCATTTAAAATATTCTGACAAATTCCTTACAATTTCCTTTTTTATTTTATGATCTGATCTCATTAGAAATCATATAAAGACAATTCCTATTTAATATAGCTATTTGTGCAAGTATTTTACGATTAAGAAGCAACTGTCTCTTGTACAGATTGTGTATTAATCTACTATAACTATAGGATACTCTATTCCCGCGAATTACTGCATTTATCCGAGTGATCCACAAACGACGAAAATCTATCTTTTTCCTATCTCTATCTCGATGAGACGAAACCAAAGATCTTATTTTCTGTTGAATAATTGTTCGAGTAAGTCTTGAACGAGCCCCCCGAAAGCTTGATGCAAATAAACGAATTTTTGTTCTACGTCTCCGAGCTATATATCCTCGTCTAATTCTAGTCATTGAATAAATGAAACTTTCATGAATAACTAATTGATTTCCTTTCTTTCAGTTATTCTTTTCCCTTTTCCTAGTTTATTAATAACAAAACGGATTCTTCCAATGTATAAAATAAAAATTCCAATGGCTTTTGCTACTATAACCTTCCCGACCACGATTTGTCTTTTCTTTTTTTATAGTCATTTCACCTCGAAACGAGTATTGATACTAGGTATCAAAAAACAGAAAAAAGTAATAAATAGAAATGAATAACGAAATAGTGGATTCCATCGTTTCTATGGTTATGTCTTAAACGGTGAGGCCCTCTATATATACCGGAGTCCCTTACTTCATTTAATCAATGCTATTAGCAAGTTGTACAGTTTACATTCTTCGGCTCTACCTATAAATTATCTAGTAATAGGTCTTTCACAACGAGATCTACCTATACAGTAACGGTATTTAATTATGAAAATTGGATGGGGTAGCTGACCCTCTTAGTCCGTTTTTGCAAGAGTATAGGCATAAGATTTCGGCTTTGAAAATAGGATTTCCCCGCTTAATGAATAACTATTTGTTACCAATGAGGAATTTTTTCTCATCGGAAACCATAAATTTCATATACAATAGAAGAATTGAATAGATCTTTTTTTTTAGTTTTCGATATATAGATAGTGAACGACCTTCTTCCTTCCATTTTATACTATTCACTAGTACTGATCATTGATACTGGAAAATTTCTTTCCCTTTTTTTTCTACCAATGGTGATCTGAACGAGTCGCACATACACCCTAGTACATGTTCCTCGACGCTGAGGACATCCCCCAAGAGCGGGGGATTTCGTGACATTTCTGATTGGCTGTCTTGTGTTTCTAATAAGTTGTTTAATAGTTGGCATGTTGAATCGTATACATAATAAATGGGCTGGTTTAGATCGATCCTAACCGGATGATTATGAATTACTTCTCTATTTAATAGATGAATAGAATATTATTAAACCCGGTAATAAGTAAGAAGAGAAAATCGCAAAGTGGCGATTTGCTTAAACTTACTGCTATTTTTTTTTATTCAATCGCTACAAGATCAACAATTCCATGAGCTTGGGCTTCTGTTGCTGACATAAAAACATCCCTTTCCATATCTTCGGATACAACCCATAGGGGTTTGCCCGTTCTTTGTACATAAACTCTTGTGATGGTTTCGCGCAGTTTCAGCAGTTCTTCTGCTTCCAGGATAAATTCTCCCGTTTGTGCCTCATAAAAAGAACTCGCAGGTTGATGTATCATTACCCTGATAATATAACAAATGGTTCCTCTATCTCGCATGATGAGGTGAGGAGAAGAGATAAAGAATAATAAAAAAAGAAAGATAGAATTGAGCAACCGTACAGGCATCTTTTGCGCATTGCATACGGCTATACAATGGAATTCACTTTCCCTTCCATTTCCATCGAAGAAAGAGAAAAAATATAGATAGAGGGTTTATCCGATTCAGATCGGCAAATGATCCAATTACCATCCTTCCTTTCGGAGCAGTTAAAAAATACTATGATGGCTCCGTTGCTTTTTATATATTTATCTCGTCTTTGATTCAGCAATCCCAAAGTTTCTTTTTTTTTTTTCGTACTGTTAAAAGTTTTCTGTTGTGAAAACAAAAAAGTTTGTGACGCTGAAATGGTAATGGTCACCGATAAATAAGGTAAAATCGAGAATACCCTTTATTTTATACTAATTTCATACTACTCTTTCGATATATAATCTAATGTTTTGAAAAAAAAATTTCTCATATCGAATTCGAAGTGCCATGCTATTATTACTTAATATTCCTATTTCATATGGCGAAGGCATAGTCTTTTTTTTTGTTCTTAAAAAACTCATTGGCGCCAAGCGTGAGGGAATGCTAGACGTTTGGTAATCTCTCCGCCGACCAGGACAAAAGATCCCATTGAAGCGGCTAATCCCATGCATATTGTATGCACATCGGGTTGCACAAATTGCATAGTATCATAAATAGCTACTCCGGGGATTACCCATCCGCCAGGAGAGTTTATAAACAAATACAGATCCTTGTTATCATTCTCTATACTGAGATATACCATAAGACCAATAAGTTGATTCGAAATCTCGCTATCAACCTCTTGGCCTAAAAAAAGTAATCTTTCTCGATAAAGTCGGTTGATTAGGATAAAATTTATATCCCTTAAGAGCCGTACATGCATCTTTTGATGCATACGGTTCAACAAAAATTGCGAAAAAAAAGAATCAATGTGTAGATTCCAGACCTCTTTCTTTTTTTTTTTCATAGTAGGGCCCTTTTCTAATCTAATTTTTGAATTTCTTAATGAAGCGGCTTTTTTTTTCTTCCATTTTTCAAGAAAGATGAGTTTTGGTTTTGTCCCCTTTCCCTCCACAAAAAATCCATTAAACTTATGAAATAAACTTCTCATTGATGTATTGTTTCATCGAGATCTAATCCAAATCACGATGTCATTTTCTTGTTCCTGAATGGGCCTTTTTTCAATTCTTTTAGGTTTATGCTCTACTCCGAGTAAAAAAAATCTGCCCGATTTTTATTTGCACATATAGGACAAATGACACTAATACTACGTCTTTTTTCTACGACTTACTTCTTTTTTTTTTCAATTCAATTCATGTCTTCTGCCAATGCCAAATATTCGACGTATTTATCATATTACTCGCTTGATTAAAAGTTTAAGACTACTCTCTTATTATATAAAAAAAAAGATTTTATGATCTATAATATAAGTAGTAGTAATCATAAATATATTACCAATTGGGTTTTTTCGAAACGGAGTCTGAATACTTCATTTTATTGGTCCAACCAATCCAACCATAAATTATTCTATAGACTTTTCTAATTGATAATAGAAATTTGAATACCCTCCAAAACAAAAAAGGATATAATTTCACTTGATTTCACTTCACGCTCCAATTTTTTGATAATTCAAAATCTTTTTTGGGCGAAACAGAGGATATCTCGATCGGGGGAGAGAACGGGGAAATCCCATATGACCCGATATATCTGACAAGTCGCACTATACGTCAACCCAAGAGGCATCTTCCTCTCCAGGACTTCGAAAGGGTACTTTTGGAACACCAATAGGCATAAAATGAAAGAAAAAAGAATTAAGTACTATATTTCACTTTGATGTGGAAGCGTAACAATGCGTTTATTTTCTTAATAATATTGTCTTTTATCATATTTTATCCATAGATTGGGAAAAAAATTCTTACGAATAGGTTTTTTGAATGATTAACAAATATGTATGCATTCGTTCATAGAAAATGGGATCAACCCCCATTGCGTATTGGTACTTATCGGATATAGAATAGATCTGCTTCTCTTTGTTCCTACGAACCGAATTGTTCCATTTTTACTAAAAAAAGAATAGAACAAATATTAATCCTTTCTCCGAGATAATCCCCTGAAAAGGGGAGGTCCATAGCATATTTTTTTCCAATGCAATAAAGTTACATAGTGTCTATTTTTCGTTGATAAAGGGGTATTTACATGGGTTTGCCTTGGTATCGTGTTCATACCGTCGTATTAAATGATCCCGGCCGTTTGCTTTCTGTCCATATAATGCATACAGCTTTGGTTGCTGGTTGGGCCGGTTCGATGGCTCTATATGAATTAGCAGTTTTTGATCCCTCTGATCCCGTTCTTGATCCAATGTGGAGACAAGGTATGTTCGTTATACCCTTCATGACTCGTTTAGGAATAACCAATTCATGGGGCGGCTGGAGTATTACAGGAGGGACTATAACAAATCCGGGTATTTGGAGTTACGAAGGCGTGGCCGGTGCACATATTGTGTTTTCTGGCTTGTGCTTCTTGGCAGCTATCTGGCATTGGGTGTATTGGGATTTAGAAATATTTTGTGATGAGCGTACAGGAAAACCTTCTTTGGATTTGCCAAAAATTTTTGGAATTCATTTATTTCTTTCAGGAGTGGCTTGCTTTGGGTTTGGCGCATTTCATGTAACAGGATTGTATGGTCCTGGAATATGGGTGTCCGATCCTTATGGACTAACTGGAAAGGTACAACCTGTAAATCCAGCGTGGGGTGTAGAAGGTTTTGATCCTTTTGTTCCGGGAGGAATAGCCTCTCATCATATTGCAGCAGGTACTTTAGGCATATTAGCGGGCCTATTTCATCTTAGTGTCCGTCCGCCCCAACGTCTATATAAAGGATTACGTATGGGCAATATTGAAACCGTCCTTTCCAGTAGTATTGCTGCTGTCTTTTTTGCAGCTTTTGTTGTTGCTGGAACTATGTGGTATGGTTCAGCAACTACCCCTATCGAATTATTTGGTCCCACTCGTTATCAATGGGATCAGGGATACTTCCAGCAAGAAATATATCGAAGAGTTGGTGCTGGGCTAGCCAAAAATCAAAGTTTATCAGAAGCTTGGTCTAAAATTCCTGAAAAATTAGCTTTTTATGATTATATCGGTAATAATCCGGCAAAGGGGGGATTATTCAGAGCGGGTTCAATGGACAACGGGGATGGAATAGCTGTTGGGTGGTTAGGACATCCTATCTTTCGAGATAAAGAAGGGCGTGAACTTTTTGTACGTCGTATGCCTACTTTTTTTGAAACATTTCCGGTTGTTTTGGTAGACGGAGACGGAATTGTTCGAGCCGACGTTCCTTTTCGAAGGGCGGAATCAAAGTATAGTGTTGAACAAGTGGGTGTAACTGTTGAGTTCTATGGCGGGGAACTCAATGGAGTCAGTTATAGTGATCCTGCTACTGTGAAAAAATATGCTAGACGTGCCCAATTAGGTGAAATTTTTGAATTAGATCGTGCTACTTTGAAATCCGATGGTGTTTTTCGTAGCAGTCCAAGGGGTTGGTTTACTTTTGGACATGCTTCGTTTGCTCTGCTCTTCTTCTTCGGACACATTTGGCATGGTGCTAGAACCTTGTTCAGAGATGTTTTTGCTGGTATTGACCCCGATTTGGATGCTCAAGTGGAATTTGGAGCATTCCAAAAACTTGGAGATCCAACTACAAGAAGACAAGTAGTCTGATACAAGATTTCTCTCTTATCTTTTTCCTTTATTTTTTTGTCTTGCTCTTTGGGAGATAATCCCAAATAAACAGAACAGGTATGGAAGCTATAATTGTAAAGCACGATCGAATTTATGGAAGCATTGGTTTATACATTCCTCTTAGTCTCGACTCTAGGGATAATTTTTTTCGCTATCTTTTTTCGAGAACCACCTAAAGTTCCAACTAAAAAGGTGAAATGATTTTTCATTATATCAATTGAATTGAAGTAATGAGCCTCCCAATGTTGGGCGGCTCATTACTTCAACTAGTCCCCGTGTTCTTCGAATGGATCTCTTAATTGTTGAGAGGGTTGCCCAAAAGCAGTATATAAGGCGTACCCAGTAAAACTTACAAGTAAACCAGATATAGAGATGGCGACTAGGGTTGCTGTTTCCATTATTATATAATTTCAAGACCAAAATGGATCTATGATAAGATCGTTTATTTACAACGGAATGGTATACAAAGTCAACAGATCTCAATGAATACAAAATAGGATTTATGGCTACGCAAACCGTTGAGGGTAGTTCTAGATCTGGACCAAGACGAACTATTGTAGGGGATTTATTGAAACCATTGAATTCAGAATATGGTAAAGTAGCTCCTGGATGGGGAACTACTCCTTTGATGGGTGTCGCAATGGCTCTATTTGCAGTATTCCTATCTATTATTTTGGAAATTTATAATTCTTCTGTTTTACTGGACGGAATTTCAATGAATTAGATTCACAAGAAACGTGAATTCTTAGCTTTTCAATACAAAGTAAAGCATTTAGGTTTCGGATTTTTATATCATTATATTCTTTTTTTATTGGTAGTTCGATCGTGGAATTTCTTTCTTTCTTTCTGTATTTCCGGAATATGAGTGTGTGACTTGTTATAATTGATACTATTGATAGTACAGAAAATGGATCTGTCATCTTTATATAGATGGTTTTACCTCGTCGGATATTCATTCGAGTATCTGGAGCACGAAATAGATCACAAAATATTAACTATGATTCATACTTAATATTCAGACCCCGTGACCGGACTCCAAAAAATTTTCCAAAACGTTATAAATCAAAAGATTTTTCTTCTTTTTCAAAAGATTTCCCCTTTTTTTTGATCAAAGGACAAAACTTTCTTTGGATTTTTAGTCATTATATCTATTCATTGAATAAGTGATGATCCAATGGTTCTTACTCAGGGAATCTTTGGACTTAGTTTGAAGAATCATCGCGGTTCTAGTATGAATCTGAGGTTTGAATCAATTCATAGGGTCTTAACAAGGGAATTCCTATCAATAATAAAGAAAAGAAGAGTAAAGCTGCATTACACCCAAAAAAAGAAATAAAAATAACAAATCAAAGAAAAAGAAGTAGGTAAATAGAAGAT
>NC_014570.1:85000-87500 GCF_016545825.1 Eucalyptus grandis
TGTTGTTTTCCTGATGCTTCCTCACGTTTTTGATAAAACCTTCTCTTAAAAGTATTTTAACAATGTTTTCCGTGATGTTAGTGGATGCTATTTGAATCGTCCCTTTTCTATTCATGTCAGCATTTCGTATAGAGGTTATTATGTCAGCAATAGTGTCCCTACCCATGATAAACTAAAATTTTGGTTGCCTCCCATTTTTGATATAATCAACATGCTATTTTTTATTTATTTTTTAATTTTTATATTTTTGTTATTAAATAAAGGGATATGCGTCCGATACAACCTAATCCACTAATTACTCTATTTCATCCAAATACTATGTATAATATAACTATATTACGTATGATCTCATCTTATAATACCTCAGGTGCTAATGAAACTATTTTAGTGAAATTTAACTGTCTCAATTCTCGGGCAATCGCACCAAAAACTCGAGTTCCTTTTGGATTTCCTTCTTGATCAATCACAACTGCAGCATTATCATCATATCGTATTATCATACCGTTGTCACGTTTAAGTTCTTTACAAGTACGTACAATTACAGCTCTGATCACCTCTGATCTTTCTAGAGGTGTGTTTGGTAATGCTTCCTTGATCACAGCAACAATAATGTCACCGATATGAGCATATCGGCGATTACTAGCTCCTATGATTCTAATACACATTAATTCTCGGGCCCCGCTGTTATCCGCTACATTCAAATGGCTTTGAGGTTGAATCATATCATTTTTGAATCTGTTCTTTCAATGTTAATCCAAAGGGCGAAGTAAAAAAAAAGAAATATTGTTTGTCAAAAAGAAACCTGCAATTTTTTTTTATCCCCAAGACTTCTTTTCTTTGGTTCTACGTTCCTATCCCGAAATAATAAATTGAGTTCGTATAGGCATTTTGGACGCCGCTATTGAAATAGCCTTTCTGGCTATATTTTCTGCTACTCCGCCCATTTCATAAAGTATTCGACCTGGTTTAACGACAGCTACCCAATATTCGGGAGATCCTTTACCCGAACCCATACGTGTTTCCGTAGGTCTTACCGTAACTGGTTTGTCTGGAAATATACGTACCCATATTTTTCCACCACGGCGCACATTTCTTGTCATTGCTCGTCGCCCTGCTTCTATTTGTCTAGATGTGATCCAAGCGGGTTCAAGTGCCTGAAGAGCATATTTACCGAAACAAATACGATTACCTCGATAAGATATTCCTTTCATTCTTCCTCTATGTTGTTTTCGAAATCTGGTTCTTTTAGGGTTATAGTTGATGGTTCTTTCTCAATTCCATCTCTACTACAGAACCGGACATGAGAGTTTCTTCTCATCCGGCTCATCGCGAATGAAACGATTCGAATTTGAGAATTTTATGAAAATATACTGAATCATGGATTCTTTGAGATTTCATCTAATCTATTAGAAATTTCTATATCTTGTTTGGATATATACTTAAACATGTATTTTTTTTTTCTAGATAATTATTTCTATTTCTAGATAGTGAGATAATGTGGTTTTTTTCTAACGAATCTTTATTTTGTTTTGCCTTTGATCATATTATCATATTGGATCGAACAAGATTGAGTAATCTAATAAAAACCTTCGCGGGCGAATATTTACTCTTTCAATATCTATTTTAGTTGTAGGGTTAGCTCATGAATTCTCGGAATAAATGAATTGGTCCCTGGTTCGTTCCGCCATCCTACCTAATGAATTATTAGGATTCATTTATCAATAGAATCTTACGTATTCATAGGTTCCATCGTTCCCGTCGCTTCGCAATTAATGGTTAGGTTTGAATTCTACAATGGAGCCCCTCATGAAATTTGTTCTTGAGTCAATCTTTTTAGTCTTTATTGGCTCGAGGCTCTTGATTTTTTTCTATGAATAGATTCATATACTTATGGATCAATCAGTATTGATGCTTTATTACACTGCCTTTTATGAGATGACTCCTAAACCTTACATATATTGGAATCCTATATCATTGATATTCTTTTTCTTTCTTTCTCTCAACCTTCCCTTTATCTGCATACTTTTTTTATATCATAATCAGATTGATTTTTTTTTGTTTATGTAAGAAAGATTTCAGTTGCTACAATGATATGACCAATATATCATATCTTGACTGCTTTTTTGTATCCAGATAATGTGAAACGATGAGTTGGTTATTAGTTATATAGTTATTAGTTCACAGTAGGGGTCTGTCCATTTTTTTGGAATTCTATCCTATAAAAAAAAACCAACGAGTCGCACACTAAGCATAGCAATTATATGAAATCATCAATCAAATTTTTATTCAAACCTATAGAATTGCTTATTTTTTTGATTTAAGAGAAAAAGCATGAAAAGAAAAAGTTTTTTTTATTCTATTTTTTTTTATCAATGGATATAGTGTAAAGAGTAAAGCCAGGGAAAGTATTCTTATTCCCAAAATATCCAAATTTTGATGCCTAATACTCCATAGACCGTTCGGACTCCATAGGAACAATAATCAATTTTAGCTCGAATGG
>NC_014570.1:117500-132500 GCF_016545825.1 Eucalyptus grandis
ATAGATAGATAGACCGAAAGTATCATAACTATACTTAACAAGAAAATACTAGGAAAAGCCCACATACGGCGAAGATTTTTTGTTGCCGTTGGAAAAAGTAGAAGTCCCACTCCTATTAACATAGGAACTGGAAGTGGAATGAAGGGGATAATCCATGAATATTGATATGTATATTCCATAAAAAACCTTTTTTTTTTAATTAATTCTTTATAATTCACCGGCTCTTATATCTTTTTATAGGTTCAATAAAAAATCAAGATATGGAATACTTAAATAGAATTTTCTATTCCTAATTATTCTGAATCTTTCTTCTTTAACCAATATTTCAAATATTCAAATCAAGAAGTTAGAATTGGTCAAATGATATGAATATGATCAAGTTACTATTTCTATTTAAAATGAAATAAGACAATAATTCATTTTATTAATATTGAATATTAAGTAAAATATTTATGAAAATGAAGAAAAAAATTCAATTATTATTACGTATTAGGATAATTTATATGCATAGAGCAAATAATTACACCAAAATCGAGTAGTTAATACATTACTTTATTTTGATAGAAATAATAGGATGGTCCAACGGGCGCAATAAAAAAAAGAACTCGTTTTTTTATTAGTTCATTTATTCATAATCATTAACTAATTCATGATAGAACTGATTATACTCCATTCGAATAAAAGATATTTTTTTTCTTTGTAGAAAACGCTAGAATATCCCACACTTTTCTTTCAATACCAGGGAGAAGAAATAGAATTAAAAGAAAAGACGAAATTACTAAGATAACTTTTCGAAAATCATGTATTCTTTGATTAACTACTAGTTTAATTCAAATTTTGAAATCCAAAAAATGTGTACTCGTTCTTTTCTTTTGAGTTTGACCAACTAATAAAAAACTAAAGTAATTTCAGTAATTTGGAATTTGTTAGGTAAGGATTGGTTTTTTTTGAACTTTTCGGTGTATTTTGTTACATGTATAAATATAGCACGACGAAAATAGACAGAGATATAAAAAAAAGAAAAAATGGAATTGTTTGACCAATAGATGTCTTTCACATTCAACTAGAGAAATGAATAACTTTTTTTCAAATTTTTAATGGCAGTTCCAAAAAAAAGTACTTCTATATCAAAAAAACGTATTCGTAAAAACATTTGGAAAAAGAAGGTATATCGGGCAGCGTTGAAAGCTTTTTCCTTAGCGAAGTCTCTTTCTACCGGGAATTCAAAAAGTTTTTTTGTACGACAATTAAATAGTCAAACACTAGATTAACTAATCTTAATCTGAAAATGGTACTTTTTTTTTTTTAAAAAAAAAAAGATACAAGGTTTCACTTTTTTTTGAATATGTTTTATCCGGTGGGGATTCTTATTTTCCTCATCGGTACAATTATCTGTCATATCATCATAATAAATAATAAAATTACAAAAAAAGTTTTTTCTTAGACAAAATGTTCAGTTCAGTCCAATATCGAATTAGTTTTCGAAATCCTAAATAAAATTCTTTACATGACAAAAAACCAACCTAAGGCCTAAGGGTTAATATAAAGCTCTACAAATAGTTAAATAAAAAAATTTTGAATGTCACACTGTACTGTGATCCATAAAAAGACTTTTTTTGTTCATTGATAAAAAAAGTGCATCTTCGATTTATAAAATCAGATAAATGAGAAATGAATTTTAAAATTAAAAAATGAAATGATAATAAAGATTTTTATGGGGAACGCTTCAATCCATATTGAAACGAAACGAGTTTTTTCTCATCACTTTGAATGAAAATGAAAAAAAAAAATTTAATTGACTCCTTCAATCTCGACGATTAAATAATAATAGATTATTATTATTTCGAGTACGCCGCTATGGTGAAATCGGTAGACACGCTGCTCTTAGGAAGCAGTGCTAGAGCATCTCGGTTCGAGTCCGAGTGGCGGCATGGCATCTTCTAAAACAAATGGAATAAGTCCTATAATAAATTCAATTCCTGATTTCAATTCCGTAGAATTGGTTTACCCCACTTTTTCATTTTAATAAAAAAAAATTTATGATATTTTCCACCTTAGAACATATATTAACTCATATATCCTTTTCGATCATTTCAATAGTAATTACTATTTTTTTGATAAGCTTATCGGTCGATGAAATCGTAGGACTATATGATTCGTCAGAAAAAGGCATGATAGCTACTTTTTTCTGTATAACAGGCTTATTAGTCACTCGTTGGATTTATTCGGGACATTTCCCGTTAAGTGATTTATATGAATCATTAATTTTTCTTTCATGGAGTTTCTCCGTTATTCATATGGTTCCGTATTTTAAAAAACATAAAAATTATTTAAGCACAATAACCGCGCCAAGTACTATTTTTACCCAAGGCTTTGCTACTTCGAGTCTTTTAACTGAAATGCATCAATCCGAAATAGTAGTACCTGCTCTCCAATCCCAATGGTTAATGATGCATGTAAGTATGATGATATTGGGCTACGCAGCTCTTTTATGTGGATCATTATTATCAGTAGCTCTCTTAGTCATTACATTGCGAAAAGCCATAAGGGTTTTTAGTAAAAAAAACAATTTTTTAAATGAGTCATTTTCCTTTGTCGAGATCCAATACATGAATGAAAGAAGCAATGTTTTACTAACCACTTCTTTTTGTTCTTCTCGAAATTATTACAGGGCTCAACTGATTCAACAACTAGATCAGTGGAGTTATCGTATTATTAGTCTAGGGTTTCTCTTTTTAACCATAGGTATTCTTTCGGGAGCAGTATGGGCTAATGAGGCATGGGGGTCATATTGGAATTGGGACCCAAAGGAAACTTGGGCATTTATTACTTGGACCCTATTTGCGATTTATTTACATACTCGAACAAATAAAAATTGGGAAAGTTTAAATTGCGCAATTGTGGCTTCTATAGGCTTTCTTATAATTTGGATATGCTATTTTGGGGTTAATTTATTAGGAATAGGATTACATAGTTATGGTTCATTTAATTTACATTAAGATCTAATAAAATTCAAAAAAATCCCGACAAATACAAACATAGAACAAGCCAAGCCTATATAGAAATAGAATAGAAAAATAAGTAAGAATACAAGATAAGAAAACTTCCTACTTCATGTAGGCTGTCGAGAACCATTTGAATCACTACAATACTTGATTCAAAAGGTTCTCATAAAGACCAAAAATATCTGTTTACAATTCCAATTTTTTTTTACTTAACTTACTTAAGAGAAAAAAGACTTTTTTTTCATTGTACAACGAACAATATTAAAAATAATAATAGGATTACTTTTTTATTTTTTCTTTTATTGATGAAAACTATTGATAAAAATAATTAGATATAATAGCTTCGACTTTGTCAACAGATAGTGAAAGAACGAAATCTGGATAAATACCAATAGCTATTATTGGTAGAAGAATAGAGATGGAAACAAATAACTCTCGCGGCCCAAAATCCAAAAAATAAGAGTTTGGAACATTAAATAACTTGTATCCATAGAACATTTGGCGTAACATAGATAATAAATAAATAGGAGTTAATATCATTCCAATTGCCATTACAAAAGTAATTAGTATTTTTGGCATTAAAAGATATTGGTGGCTGGTAATTATTCCAAAAAATACTATCAATTCTGCAAGAAAACCACTCATACCTGGTAATGCAAGGGAAGCCATTGATAAGATACTAAACATTGTGAATATTTTTGGAAGGTGGATAGCCATTCCACCCATTTCGTCGAGATAAACAAGACGTATTCGATCATAACTCGTTCCTGCCAAGAAAAAAAGAGCAGCGCCGATAAATCCATGAGAGATTATTTGTAAAATGGCTCCATTGAGTCCCGTATCAGTTATCGAGCCAATTCCAATAATTATGAAACCCATATGAGATACAGAGGAATAGGCTATTCTTTTTTTTAAATTACGTTGACCAGGAGATGTTAAAGCTGCATAGATTATTTGGATTGCGCCTACTATAATCAACCAGGGAGAAAATATAGAATGAGCATGAGGTAATAATTCCATATTGATTCGAACCAACCCATATGCTCCCATTTTTAATAAAATTCCGGCTAGAAGCATACAAGTACTATAATGTGCCTCTCCATGGGTGTCTGGTAACCATGTATGTAAGGGTATAATCGGTAATTTAACAGAAAAAGCAATAAGAAATCCAATATAGAGTATTATTTCCAGTGCCACCGGATACGATTGATTAGCTAATGTTTCCAAATTTAATGTTGGTTCGTTGGAACCATATAAACCAATACCCAGAACCCCTATTAATAGAAAAATGGAACCTCCCGCAGTGTACAAAATAAATTTTGTAGCGGAATACAGACGTTTCTTTCCCCCCCACATCGCTAGAAGTAGATAAACGGGAATTAATTCTAACTCCCACATGATGAAAAAAAGTAAAAGGTCTCGAGAAGAAAATGATCCTATTTGACCGCTGTACATTGCTAACATCAGGAAATGGAATAATCGGGAATCTCGAGTAACTGGCCGAGCCGCTAAAGTAGCTAAAGTGGTGATAAATCCCGTCAGTAAAATAGGTCCTATAGAAAGTCCATCTATTCCCAATCTCCAGTAAAAATCAAAAAAATTAATCCATTTATAATCCTCTGTTAATTGGGTTAATGGATCGTTCAATTGGAAATGATAACAGAATGTATAGGTAGTTAAAAGGAGCTCTAAAGTGCATATGCATATAGTATACCACCTTATTACCTTATTTCCTCTATGAGGTAGAAAGAAAATTAAAGAACCTGCGAATATCGGCAAAAGTACAATTATTGTTAACCAAGGAAAATAATTCGTGATAAAGACAAGATACACTTGGACAAAAAAACCCGTACTCAATGAAGAAAAAAGAATAATATATTATCTATTTTGAGCACGGGTTTTTGTCGGTAAAAAAAAATCAATTGTATTCAAAATGTATTTACGTGGTTTTTTCTGGAACGTATTAATACGCTAGACCCATGCTTCGAGTTGTTTCATGCCATAAATAAACTCGAACGCTCAAAAAATCCGTTGGACAGGCGGATTCACATCTCTTACAACCGACACAGTCCTCTGTTCTTGGAGCAGAAGCAATTTGCTTAGCTTTACATCCATCCCACGGTATCATTTCTAATACATCTGTTGGGCAGGCTCGCACACATTGAGTACATCCTATACATGTATCATAAATCTTTACTGAATGTGACATCGGATCTATAAGTTTTTGAATGTCATCAATTTTCGATCTAGTAAACTTGTAAATGGATCATATATTTAGACACTAGATGAATCAATGGATTTTACCATAATTTTTCTAATCAATCTAATTCCGGATCGAGTCATGAGATTGGCCCAAGATACTTTGATTTTTTACGTTTTTCTCAAACCTACGTATTATACATACTAATTTGAATTGATGAATATTCTAATTTCTATAATTAATAATATATAATTAATTAATACTACTTATTTATTCATTTATTCAACAAATTCGATTGATTGATACGAGTTGATTTTCTGTTACGATAAATTGACGAAACAATAGCTAACCCAATAGCTGCTTCAGCGGCTGCAATAGCTATAACAAAAATGGAGAAAATATCTCCTTTTAATTGTCGACTATCAAAAAAATCTGAAAATGTTACAAAATTTATATTAACCGCATTGAGGATAAGTTCAAGACACATAAGGGCCCTAACCATATTTCGACTCGTGATCAATCCATAGATACCAATAGAAAATAAATAGGCACTCAAAACAAGTACATGTTCGAGTATCATTGACCAGCTCCTTATTAATTTGGATTCATTTCAATATGAACAAGAATTCAACGTATTCAATTGACTATAATATAACAAGTACAAAACAAAGGAATAGATTGATATTTGGTAATGGATCAAAATAAAGAATTTCTATTTTATACATGAACAGTTTTCAAATATTTTTGAAGAAAAATGGATTTGATAACAGAAAACAAAGTTGAATTTTGATTGCTAGTAATAGTTATAAAGATTTCTCATTGACGAGCAACAGCAATTGCACCTATCAAAGCAACTAAAAGAATTATGGAAATGAGTTCAAATGGAAGAAAAAAATCTGTTGATAAATGAATTCCAATTTGTTGACTATTACCTATCAAATCTTGCTCGATAATCTGGTTTGACTTTGTCGTCCAGATAATCCCGTACCAAGACGTATCTAAAATAGTAGTCATTAGTGAAACCAAAATACTTGTACAAACCAACGAAGTAATCCCATCTCCAACAGTCCAAAGATTCAAATCTTTGTAATATTCTGAACCATTCATGAACATCACAGCAAATAGAATTAAAACGTTTATAGCTCCTACATAAATAAGGAGCTGCGCAGCCGCTACAAAATGGGAGTTTGATAGAATATAAAATAAGGATATACAAACAAGAACCAATCCCAAGGAAAAGGCAGAATAAATTGGATTGGTAAGTAATACCACCCCTAGACTTCCTAATATAAGACCTGATCCCAGAAAAACTAAAAGAAAATCATGTATTGGTCCAGGCAAATCCATTATTATATGTAAAAGAAAAATAAATTGAAATGTTTTTCATGATTTTATTGACTCGACAAGGAATTTTTTTAGGATATGCTCCTAATTGCATTTAATTCAAATCGAATGGATTAAAAATGGGTCTAGGTCCAATTAGTGGACCAATATAATATGGTTTTCTCTTTACCCAAAAAATGGAAAAAGGGTAATTTAGCTCAAAACTGAAATTATATTATTAGATTCAATTTTCAATCTAACTTTAATCGTACTTTTTACCAACTAATCAACAGTTAATTGGAATTTTTAGTTATTGACCAACAAAAAAAAATAAAGAACTCATTCCTGTAGATTAGATCAAATTGAACCCTACTAATTGGTGGAGATTCCTCTTTAATCAAAAATCAAAGGGTTTTCACATTTTTTTATTTTATTATTATTTGAGGCGAATTCGAAATTGTTCGAATTGTATAATCGTTAATTACTGACATTGGTAAACGACCCAATGCGATTTGATTATAATTCAATTCGTGACGATCATAAGTAGAAAGTTCATATTCTTCAGTCATTGATAAACAATTTGTTGGACAATACTCAACACAGTTACCACAAAAAATACAAATTCCGAAATCAATACTGTAATTAAGCAAGCGTTTCTTTCGTATACCAGTTTCCAATTTCCAATCAACAACAGGTAGATCTATAGGACATACACGAACACATACTTCACAAGCAATGCATTTATCAAATTCAAAATGGATTCGGCCGCGGAAACGCTCAGATGTAATTAATTTTTCATAAGGATATTGAATAGTTACAGGTAAACGATTTGCGTGAGATAAGGTAATCATGAACCCTTGACCAATGTACCTTGCAGCTCGTACTGTTTGTTGACCGTAATTCATGAACCCAGTTACCATAGGGAACATATCGTAAAGATCTATGAATAATTTTATGTTTGTTTCTTTCTCTTGTTTGATATTTGAGAGAAGTCGTAAATCGAGAATATCCTAGTCCTTTTTCTTTCCTTTACAATGAAAGGAGTTGGAAAGAAGTTGTTAATAATAGATTACCGAGAGAAATGGGTAAAAGAAATTTCCATCCAAGATTTAATAATTGGTCTATTCTTAGTCTAGGTAAAGTCCATCTTGTTGTGATAGAAATAAACAAGAAGAAATAAGTTTTAGCTAATGTAATAAAAATACCAATTGTCGTTCCAAAGACTCTACCTACTTTATTTATTTCAAATAGCTCAGGAACGAATATGTAAGGAATAGAGATATTCCAACCCCCTAAGTAAAGAACTGTTACAAATAACGAAGAAACTAATAGATTTAGATAGGAAGCAACATAAAATAACCCAAATTTGATACCCGAATATTCGGTTTGATAACCTGCTACTAATTCTTCCTCTGCTTCTGGTAAATCGAAAGGTAATCTCTCACATTCTGCTAGGGAAGAAATTAGAAAAATGAAAAACCCTATAGGTTGACGCCACAAATTCCATCCCCAAAAACCATATTTGGACTGGGCCTCAACTATATCAACTGTACTTGAACTGTTAGATAATCATAGTCGATGATAACATCACTGTTCCCATCGCTATTTCAGAACCGTACGTGAGATTTTCACCTCATACGGCTCCTCGAGGGCCATCAATAAATCTAAGGACCGAATTGATATTATTTATATTGATATGTTTGTAGTATAATACTATAATATCGATTGGAAATTAAATATCTATTCTATATAGATAGAGTCAAAACCTATCGGAAGGTCCTGAATTAGACCAATGGAATTCTGTCTGCTATAATAACTAAAAAAGCACTTCTGAATTGATCTCATCCTTTAATAATTTGAATTTTTCTTTGTTGAGTAATAACTTAATCCTTCAATAAAATACTCTTTCTAGAAATATTAATAGATATTTCAACCCATTCTTTTTGATTACGAAAAAAAAATTATACATTAGTTCCTGAAAAATACCACGTTATCCCTATGAATATAGGAAAGAAGAAAAAGATCTTTTTTTTTTCGTTCCTATTCTTCTTTCTGAAAAAGGGGGGTTTCAAAAAAAGGATTATTTCGTTCCTGATAGTCATTTTTGAATCTGTGGATAGGAGCATACTCTGAATCGGAATTGTGGGTAGTACTACTTGATCATTTCTACTAACTTAAAGTCCCAATTATTATTCTTTTTATCTTATGTAAAAATTATTTTTGGATAATTTACATAAAAAATCTCCATTACTAATCCTTTATGTATTTTGGTGTTCCTAACCATCCACTGATTTTTGCTCAATCACCCGTTAGGGTAATACATAGAAACCAGAGTGAAAACTCTATACGGTTGATCTTTTGAGTTGAGCCCGCTTCAAGCCAGGATGACTAATCAACCAATCTTGGGGTAAAAGTCTTGCTTATATTTACTTTTTTTTTCTTGTACGTAGGAAATGAGACTCCATTTTTTTACTGCTAATTTCTAAGCTGTTTTCTTTCACTCATACAACTATCTGATTTAGGTCATCAAACTGAATGATGAATAAAAAAAGGAGATATCTATTCAATTTCTTTTCGAAAAAAAAAAGGAATAAAGAAAAGAAAAGTTTCTGTTTTAACGAATCGCACGTAGAGATATTGATAACACACAAAGAGTTAATGGTATTTCATAACTAATCGATTGAGCAGCGGCTCGTAGACCACCTAAAAAAGAATATTTATTATTTGATCCATATCCTGACATAAGAAGTCCAATGGGAGCAATACTGGAAATGGCAATCCATAAAAAAACACCGATATTGAGATCAGATAAAACAAGGTGATAACTAAAAGGAATTACTGAATAACTTAGTAAAATGGATATAACTGCTATGGATGGTCCTATACTGAATAAACGAGTATCTCCTCGAGATGGAAAAAGATTCTCTTTGAAAATAAGTTTTGTCCCATCTGCTAAAGCTTGAAGAATTCCCAAAGGACCGGCGTATTCGGGACCAATACGTTGTTGTATTCCTGCGGATATTTCTCTTTCTAACCACACAATTACGAGTACACCTATTGTGATTCCTAATACAAGAGTCAAAATAGGTAAAACCATCCCTATGATTCCATAGACTTCTTTTAAAGATTCCAATCTAGAAAAAGAATTTAGATCTTGTACTTCTGTTGTATCAATTATCATTTTAACGATCAACTTCTCCCATAATGATATCTATGCTACCTAGTATTGTCATAATATCGGCCAATTTCATTCTTTTAACTAACTGAGGAAGAATTTGCAAATTGATAAAACCAGGTGGACGAATTTTCCACCTCCAAGGAAAACCACTCTGATCTCCTATTAAAAAAATTCCCAATTCTCCCTTTGGGGCTTCAACTCTTACATAAAGTTCTTGCTTCGGCAATTCAAAAGTAGGAGAAGGTTTTTTACTAATGAATCGATATTCAAAATCATTCCATTCCGGATCCCTTTCTCTAGCAAAGCACCGGGTTTCTAAATTCTCATAGGGCCCCCCTGGAATTCCTTCCAGAGCTTGTTGAATAATTTTTATAGATTCCCTCATTTCACCGATTCGGACTAAATAGCGAGCTAATGAATCTCCTTCTTTTTGCCAATGGATTTCCCAATCCAATTCGTCGTAACATTCATAATGATCAACTTTACGAAGATCCCATTGGATTCCGGAAGCTCGTAGCATTGGTCCCGATAAACCCCAATTTATTGCTTCTTCTGGACCAATAATGCCTACTCCCTCAACTCGTTCTAAAAAAATAGGATTTCGCGTAATAAGTTTTTGATATTCAGAAACCGCTGTTAAAAAATAATCACAGAAATCCAAACATTTATCTATCCATCCATAAGGTAGATCGGCCGCTACTCCTCCGATACGAAAATAATTATGCATCATTCTCATACCGGTGGCAGCTTCGAATAGATCATATACTAATTCTCTTTCTCTGAAAATATAGAAAAAAGGGGTCTGTGCACCAATATCTGCCATAAAGGGGCCAAGCCATAACAGATGAGAAGCTATACGACTCAACTCTAACATAATTACTCTGATATAACTGGCTCTTTTAGGTACTTGAATATTTCCCAACTGTTCTGGTCCATTTACGGTTATTGCTTCTGTGAACATAGTAGCTAAATAATCCCAACGTGTTACATAAGGTAGATATTGTATAACTGTTCGATTTTCCGCAATTTTTTCCATTCCTCTGTGTAAATAACCTAATATTGGTTCACAATCAATAACATCTTCACCATCTAGAGTAAGGATGAGCCGAAGAACACCATGCATTGATGGGTGGTGAGGTCCCATATTGACTATCATGAGGTCTTTTCTTGTAGTTGTTACATTCATAGGTTATTCCTCGATTCATTCTTTCATGAATTGCTGAAAATGAAAACAAGTTCATTAAAATTCAAGATCGAATAAAAAAATAAAATAATTCAAATTCCTTTTTCACTTAACGAGTTTTTGACTCCCGAATATCCAGCTGACTAATTAATTCTTTATAACGTATTCTATTTTTCTTTGACAAATAAGACAGCAGTCGTTGGCGTTTTCCCAGGATTTTACGTAAACCTCTCTGAGATAAATAATCTTTTCGGTGCAATTCCAAATGTGAAGTCAGTCTTCGTATCTTATTGGTGAAACGAAATACTTGAAATTCAATGGACCCCCTGTTTTCTTCTTTTTCTTCTTCTTGTGAAATAACTGAGATGAATGAATTTTTTACCATAAAACGGATTTTCTATCCTCTTTTTTTTTAATGGATTTTACTGATCAGTAAGAATAATGCTAGTCATTTTAATTTGGTATACACAATAATCTTAATTTCTTTATGAACTCCTAATTTTATCAAATAAAATGAATCAATCCAATTTTCTTTTCAATTTTATTCGTATAGGAATAGGAAAATTCGTATAGGAATAGGAAAGGGTGATATATTTCTACATTTAGAAAAGAGAAACAATTTTGGATCGAAATCTAATAATAAATAAAAAAAGAAAAAATAAGAAGATTCCGTTAATCATTTATAGATCTATTGGATATTGAGAAATGCATTGAATTAGTATTCATGTATCAGACTGGAAGGTAAGACAATACATAGGTGCAACTCCTTTTTTCATATACCATACATATATGGTACAGAATATATATGAAAAACGCATAATTAACAAATTTTCAATCGTGGATACATATGTATCCTTATCATAGTGAAGCGGCCCCCATTATTGGTATCAAACGAATATCGATTCATACAAGATAAATCTTCTAATCGATAATTAGGCCAAAGAAAGAACTTTAATTTAATTAGTTTCTTTTTATCAAAATGTTTTCTTTTATCCAAAAATTCACCCCAGTTTTTTACGTTGTTGCAAAATACTGGATTTTTATGAATACCATTTCTCTTCCTCGAATTGAAACAAATTCGAATTCTTAATTCTCGACGTCTTTTAGTGGATAAAACCTTTTCGGGAACAAACAACAAATCATAATCATTTTTGTATCTATTTTCAGCCATTTTTGGATGTCTTGCAATGGATTTATCCAAATTAATCTTAGCAACATAGCTTTTTTCTCGGTATATTTGATTAATTTTGGGCTTACTCTTATGAAACAATGAAATATTTAGACTTTGATACATAATCAATTGTCCATCATTTTTTATAGACAAACGAATTGGTTCGATAATTAATATACCTTTTTTCATTAATTCTGTAAGAGTTAAATCCTTTTGAGTAATCAAAATATCTAAACTCAATTCTCCCCTTTGAATAGAGGATATAGCAATTTCTCTTGGATTTATTAGTCTAAGTAGGAGACAATATATTTTGATATTATTGATCATTCTTTGATTTAAAGAATCATCCCATCTCAATTGAAAACGTAAATACCTTTTTAGGAAAAAATCAAGCTCTACTTCCGTGTTGCTCTTATATTCTTTTTTCTTTCTACGTTTTTTCATATCGGAGCTTGCATAATCTTCTCCAATATCTTTTTCTTGGTTTGAGAAAAGTGATCCAAGATTCGCTTGATTTTGTGCATCTGATTCAAGATTATCTCGAATTGCGGATTCTTTTTCTTCTTGATTTCGATTCTCTAATTCAATCGATTTTTTTTCATTCGAAAATAGAAAAAGATCCCTTTTGTTCTTTCTAGTGATGTTTTTATTTTCACTAACATTTTCATAAAAATTTAAAAGAAGTAGTTGGATTGGTATGATCCACGGTTTCATAATATATGTATTATAAAGGATCACAAATTCTGGAAAGAACCAAAGGTTTCGATTTGATATGGGACGACTTAGTATTTCTTCATTCATTGCCATCCAATCAAAAAGATCTTTTTTTTGTTGGATGCCATAATTCCTCCATTTTGGGAAATTTTAAGAAAAAAAATACCTTTTTGATCCATTTTATCAATTATTTGATAATTATTAAACCCAGTCTTAGTATTTTTATTACCATTGGTATCGATATCAATCCAGGACTCAATATTGACTTTATTTCGAAGACAAAAATCGAAAATTCTCCAATCCAAATATTTTCTATCTGTAAATTTATCTAGATTGAGAATATCATCATCTTCTAAATTAATAGGGATAATACCTCCTGGCATATTAATTAATTTACCTTTTTTATATATCTTGTTGTAATTATAAGAAATCTCTTGTTTATTATTTAAACGTAATGGTGATACATAAATATGTGAATCCTTCTTATTTTCATAATTAATCGATTTATATGAGAAAAGGTCATATCCATAGTATTTTTGAAGGTTATATTTTGAATTTGATAATGAATTTAATTCAAAATCATTTAATTTTTTGTAATTAATTAATATTAATCGATCTTTTTCATCTGAATGCCTTTTGTTTAAATCTTTATTTTGCACTATACGTGTTTGATTGAATCTATTTCGCCATTTGTGTGGTACTAATCGATACCATCTAATCGGAGATAAATCATATTGATAATGACCCCTTAACCAGTTTTTCCATTGAATCATTTCCGAATTCAAAATATTTTTATGTTTTAATTCAGGATAAAAAATTCCTTGTGTTTCAAAATAATCCTTTATTTCATTCTTAAGAAAAAAAGATGTTCCGTGATATTGAAGGACATATCTTAACTTATACAAATTACAAAATTGCGTTTGATATAATTGGTAAAATACATATGCTTGTGAGAAGGAGGATAATAAAATCTTTGAATTTTTTTTACTAATATCAGAAATTGATTTTTTTTTAGTCCAAATAAAACGAATTGTATTTTTATTTGTTTTAGCTATTTTTTCTTTATTTGTTTCATTATTGTAAATGTATTTATCGATCATTTTTGTTGAATTATCAAAAAAAAGTTGTGTAGTGATCCTCGGACTATTAATGATACAGATAAGTATATTTATGTATATCCTTTCAATTAAAAATTTGAAAAAAGAATATGATTTACGGATTAATCGAACATTTATTCTTTTGAATTTCTTTAATTTCTGCCAAATATTTTTTATTGATGCTAATAGTTTAGTAGGATAACTTATTTTATTAGAACTAATATTTATATTGATTTCCGGAGTTAAAAATCCTTTTTTATTATCTTTTGTAATTTTTTCTATTTGATTCCTGATTGTGCTGGTTCTATCATCCAGATCTTTCATTTTTTTTTCTGTCAATGAAGAATCTGTCAAATCCATAAATCGAATTTGAATGGACGATTCATTAATCATCCCATTACTGATTACCCCATTTTTTTCTTTTTTAGTTTCACTCAATTCATCTATTTTTCTTAATCCAAATAATTGAATTGGGTTTCTTTTGGAAAGTTCTTTTATTATTCCTTTTAAAAATAGAATGGTTTTCATGACCGATTTTTTTCTTTCTTTTGAAAGGTTTAAAAAAAGATTTCTTCTTTCTTTTAAAACCTGTATAACTAAAAAAGGATTCTTTTGTAATTTTATAATTTTTTTTCTGAGTTCTTTAAAAATGGGTTCAAAAAATGAACGTTGTTTTCTGGGAGAACCAAAAGGAACTTCCGTTTCCATTCCCCAAACTGTTAAAAAACAAAAATCGTTTTTTTGCTCTTTATTTCTCAGCCGATCTTTCTGGCGAGGTGGCACCTTAGATCTGTGCCAAGGTTTAAGGTAAAAAGGAAATAGGATCTTTATCTGAATACCGTCTGTCAACCAATTTTTTGGAAATTCGGTTTCTGATAATTGAACACCATTATAGGTGCATTTAACATGCATTTCTCTATTCCAATCTTTTAAGTCCTCAGACCACTCGGGAAATTGAAATAATAATATACGGGCTATATTTTTAGCTATTATCACTGAAGGGAATAGAATATATTTTCTAAGAAAAGATTGGGTTACTAATAGGGATCCTCTTATTGCTTGAGCAAATAAAACTCTATCCCAGGTTTGGGCTATTTCTATTCGTGCTTTCTCTTGTCTTTTGTATTCT
>NC_014570.1:155000-157500 GCF_016545825.1 Eucalyptus grandis
GTTATCAAAAGATTTCCTGCGATTATTTCTAGTATGGAATGAGTCAATCATCCACTTTGGTATCTTATTGAAAAAAAATGGTGATATTGTTCCTCCATTGATCAATAATTTCGATTTTTGGGAAGTATCATGATCATCCAATAATAATGGTTTCCATTTTTTCAAATGAACGATTTGAAGACCTATTGATTCTAACAACTGATTGCAGAGTTGATCATTCGGACCTTTCAATTCATAGACGTGGATCTCGGACCTATGAATGGGGGTATTCCCGAAACTCACAAAGAAAAAAGGAAGTGAGTTAGACAAAAAAAGAAGAAACTTGGACAAAAAGAGAAGTAACTTGGACAAAACGAAACGAAGTGACTTAGACAAATCTTTTTTGTCGATAACCTCAGACCAATCAATCGAATATTGATTAATACGTAATCGATCGAAGACTACTTGAAAACGGCTCTTCTGCTTAGAAACGAAATGTTCCAAATGTTCCTGGAAATTCTTGCTCCCATTGGACCATTTGTATCTATATGCATTAGGATCCCGATTCACGGATCTCTCGGTTCGAGAAATAAAAATAAGAGGATTGAACCATTTCTTCTGACTCTTTTTCAAATTCGATAAATGTTGGTTGATCGTATATTTCATTATCGTTCTATGATTCAAAGTATCATTTCCTATTTGATCCCTTTGAATTCCATATTCGAAGTTGCGATCGGATCTATTCATTAAAAAGAATCGATTCCATACATTTCTTATGTACCCATAGGTGCTATATTGGATTTGAATCAGATTTCGGATCCATCTATATTGATTGACTGCCTCCATTATGTTGTTGCTAGCAAATACCACTATTTTTGGTTTTGGATCTTCCAAATCATTCCCGCAGGAGATCCGGACCCATTTTTTTCTGATCCTTCGATAAAAAGATTCATTCTCTTCATAAAAAAGAGGAGGTAGAACCAATAAAGATTTCTTTTTCGATTCATCCCTGGAGTTGAATACCTCATTCAAGAATTGTTTTTGATCCAATACGTAAGAATCCATAGAAAAGGCAAATCCCTTATGATACACCAGATCCGGCTCGCTTATTGATAGAGTGAATAGATCTGCCATTTCTTGAAATCTCTCTTCTGATTCAAAATCGTGGTGTAACGTGTATCCCCCCCTGTTCCGGTCATGGAACAGATGAAATAAATCAAAAAATGTATTTTTGTTCAAGAATGAAATCTTATGGGAACTGTGCATATCCAGTTCATCCTTCGGAACCATATCACATCCCGGATCTGATGAAATAGGATGAATTGAGACGGTATTTTGTAAATACGTAATTATCTTGAATATATTAACTATTTCTTTATTTTCCGATCGCCTGGAAGGGACAAAAGAAACATCTTGTTCTTTCTTCAACAATTTCTGATCTCTAGTGGACCTCTCAGTAGGATTCGAACCCAGATGAAGTTCTGACCATCTGTCAGAGAAAAAAGAAAGAATGGATCTTGTAGGATTCCCAAGAAATTCTTCGATTTCTTCCGGAAGCAGATGATTCTTCATCTCCTTCTCACGTTCCGTGAATAGCCGGGAATATCCAGAAAGGCATTTAGAGAATCGGTCTGATTCTAGCTCTGTTCGTTCCGTTTGAAGAAAGGAAGGATCCCAAAGAATCGATCTTTCTTTTAGTTGTTGAATCTCTCTTTGATTGATCAATGTGTGATATTCCGAATCCTCATTACTAATGGAATCGAAATGATCTCTGGATTGATCAGAAGATCCTTTCAATTGGCTAGAATCCGTTACTTGAACGAAACTAGATCTTGTAGAATCATATTGAATATTTGACGATACATTCCGTACCTTGCTAAAAAACCGATCCTTGTTTACCAACCACACATTGTCTAACCAAATCCAATTCTCTCTCGATATGTTCCTCAAAAAATCCGATTCGGGCGGATTCTTCCCCCAACTAACGAAGAGATCTTGGCGGAATTGCCACATATGAAATTGAGCACAATTTTGCAAAGAAATAGCCCACTTCTTTCTCGAGAAGAGATGGGAAATAGGCTCAATATCATTTGATTGAATAGTTGACCCAGCTCCTTGTTGTTTGAAGAAACCCTCCACTTCAATTGGTATTTTTTCACGAAAAGCAAACATGAGATAACAAATCCAGTCTTTAACTAAGATTTCGAATAGCTGTCGCGAATTCAAGTTAATTATGTTTCGTCTCTTACTCGGAGAAAGACGATCCAAAAATTCCCAATCATGGTCCTTGCAGATCGGATCATCCATATAATATACAAAAAGAAACTCCAGATATTTGATATCTTTCTCTTTGAATGAGATCTCAATTCCAGCGACGGTTTCATTAGATATCTTACAACTAGAATCCCTCTTTTTTCCGATCCAGTTCCTCCACCACCGCGAACCCCAGTTCGATTCAGGCATGATACACTTTTTCGTTATTGGGAGAACCCAAGTACTCTCTTTCGGATCCAGGAAACAG
>NC_040010.1:0-20000 GCF_016545825.1 Eucalyptus grandis
GGCCATTTTTGTTGGATTAAAGAAAGAGAAAGAGAAAAAGAAAAGAAATGGTCCCATCTTCCTTCTCTCTCCTCCCCCTCTCTCTCTCTCCCGTCGGCACCCACCTTCTCTCCTTCTTCTTGCTGCTCGACACCCAGAAACCGAAGAAGTCGAAGCAACGAACCAGAGAAGCCCCGTTCGTCGCCGTTGCCGTCCTGTCCCCGGAGCAACCGAAGTCACGTCACACGCAGTAGCAAGCCCGCTCGCGCAAGCTGCTGCAGCCGCGTGGTCTCGGATGTCCGCGTGTCCGAGTCGCTTCTCTCCATCTTCGTTGAAGCTAGCAGGAGCTCCATCGTCGTCGTCAGCCAGCCTCCGTCGCCCCTGCTCCCCGAAGCCTCCCGTCCAGCCTCCCCTTCACCGTCGCAAGTAGACGAAGCCAGCAGCCGTGCGCCTGCTCGTCCCTGATGTTCCACGAGTCCAGCAGCCATTCCAGATCTAGGGAAGCTCAGTCGGAGCCGTCCAGCTCACCTCCGGCCACCGTGAAGCCCGCCTAGGTCCGCTGCAGCTCCTTCGCCCATTCTCGACCCCAACTAGCACCGGATCCGCCTCTTCTCGGCCCCAAACAACAACGGATAGAGAGTTGGAAAATGGGTATCGCAGTTGAGTTTTGGCCCGTTTTGGCTGGTTCCTAACCCCGGAAGCTAGGCCCGCCTTAGAGACTATCGACCCTCGCGTCGTCCTTGTCGTTTTGAGCCCTTCAGCTCGTTAATCGGGTGAGTTTATCCTCTAATCCCTGCTTAGTAAGTTAATGATGCTTAAGGGGTGTTTAGATTAGTCTAATTAGGTTTAGGTGGTTAGATTAGATTATTTTCATGTAAATTAGATTAGTTGTATGATTCGATTGAGATATGTGATTAGAGTGTGGGTGATTCCACCTGATCGTAATATCCTCGTCGACCGACACTAGACTGATTCTTCTATCCTTTTGGGTACCATGTGTCCGTAATCGAAACCTCGAGATTTCTACGACAACCGAGAGTCGCCAATGTGTCGAAGATTTATGTCGTGGCTTGAAAATAATCAACCACGGGTCAATTGCACTGAAAATTCCTAAAAGTTACCCAGTAGATTAGGTCGCGCTAACGTCACGCCAGATTGAAATTAACCATGAAATTGAACCCAATTACAGAAATTGGAAGTTCTGTCAAGTCATATTTCATTTTAGGAATGTTGACTCATTCTCAGAAGATTTTTTCTACAAACCGAGATTTTTGGCAAAATAGCAAAGTAAGGCCGTTTTTGTTCGAGATTGTCATAGGGCTATTTTTAATCGAATTTTTGGCAGAAAAGCAAAGTTGGATCATTTGATGGGGAAAAGTCATAAGAAGGTTGAGAACACATGTGTTAATTTCATTGAGCTTCAATTGGATGTAATTGATTGAGAATTGATTGAATTAAGTGTACAAGATTTCATGCCACGGCGGAAAATGAAATTGCAACCATTGGACTAAGGTTGTGGGAGATTGGAGATAGTGGAGCATGACATCACCAAGTGGGCCATTTTTGTTGGATTAAAGAAAGAGAAAGAGAAAAAGAAAAGAAATGGTCCCGAGCGAAACCCTCGTTTTGTGTTGCTGAGACATGCGCCTAAGGAGAAAGTCTTTGCAACCGAAGTGAGCCGAGGAGCCGAGTGACGTGCCAGCGCTACTAATTGAGTGCCAGCACGTAGCTGTGCTGTCAGTCAGAAGGGAGCCGGCGCCTTTCGAAGCACTTTCTAGTGTGCGCTAACCTTTGATTGCAGCTAGCGCGCTTGACTAAATAGAAAGGGCTTTTCTCGCTTGTTTAGTAAAGTCAAGTTTTTGGCCTTATCTTGCAGGTGACGACGACGTCGAGTTGGCGGCGGAGAAAGACTCGGCATTCAGGCGAGCCGCCCGGTGGTGTGGTACGTAGTGGGTTTAGTACGCCCCGCCAAAACGGCTCCGAAACAAACAAAAAGGTGCGTGCCGCACTCACGAGGGACTGCCAGTGATATACTGGAGGAAGGTGGGGATGACGTCAAGTCCGCATGGCCCTTATGGGCTGGGCCACACACGTGCTACAATGGCAATTACAATGGGAAGCAAGGCTGTAAGGCGGAGCGAATCCGGAAAGATTGCCTCAGTTCGGATTGTTCTCTGCAACTCGGGAACATGAAGTTGGAATCGCTAGTAATCGCGGATCAGCATGCCGCGGTGAATATGTACCCGGGCCCTGTACACACCGCCCGTCACACCCTGGGAATTGGTTTCGCCCGAAGCATCGGACCAATGATCACCCATGACTTCTGTGTACCACGAGTGCCACAAAGGCTTTTGGTGGTCTTATTGGCGCATACCACGGTGGGGTCTTCGACTGGGGTGAAGTCGTAACAAGGTAGCCGTAGGGGAACCTGTGGCTGGATTGAATCCTTCGCAATGGAAATGCCCTCTTCCCCCGCAAGCACCTACTCCTAACAAAATGAAAAGCAGCGAGCTCCGCAACAAAAGCGAAGCGAGCCGCGCTAGTAGCGCGCATCCGTTTTTCAGCTGGCTTCCAATCAAAGCTTGACAAATAGGGGAAGGGTTCCAAACCTAACCTAGGTTGGGAAAAGCCCTCTCTATGTTCTTAGTCAAGCCTAAACTGCAATCAAAGGTTAGCGCTAACGAGCACAAGTTGCTCAATCCCTTGCTTCTTGCTTTCGAGCCCAAGCCTACGTTTGCTTAGTCAGGTTGCTTGAGCTGCGCGAAAGGTTGCTTTTCTAAAACTATTCTATAATGGCGCCTTAGCCTATCTATAGTCAGGGGCCTTTTCTTGCTGGGCTTGAAAAATGACCAACAACTTAGAGAAAGGATCAAGGGGCAACCAACATAGGGGGCTAGCTTGCTTCCACTGGTGGCGGGCGGACGAAGGCTGTTTTGGACAGGTAGCCGGGGGCGAGTCAAAAAATCCAAGAGTTCCATTTTCCTTCTTGTTCATCAATCGGAAATCAAGACAAACCGGGCACTACGGTGAGACGTGAAAACACCCGATCCCATTCCGACCTCGATATGTGGAATCGTCTTGCGCCATATGTACTGAGATTGTTCGGGAGACATGGTCCAAGCCCGGTGAAGAAATGCAAATTTCAAAGATTCTGCTCGTTCTTCGAAGTTGGCTACTGACGGGAAATGCTTACCTCTATTTAGACAAGGAAAGTAATCGATAGAAAAGGCATGTTTTCGACACGACGCGCGGAGGAGATATCCTTGTTCGACAGGAAAGTCAAGTCGTAAGAAGTAAGTCGTTTGCGCGGATGGAATACTGCTTTCGATATTGCACCAGAAAAAAGCAAAGTTTTCCACGCGGTTTAAGCAAAAGCCATTATTAAAGGCATCCGTGCATTAAGCGACGATCACTTAGTGGATCCAGTACTCGGATGCTCTTTCCATGCTTTCTTTGAGACAGGACCAATCCTATGTTGAAAGCCAGGATAGATGGAAAAGAAGTTTCAAGCTTGAAGACAAGTTTCGTACGCACAATAGCCCAACTACAAAGTATTGGATTTCGTTCCCCTAGAACGCCCGAAAGCTTACAACAAGAAGGAGCTCCGTAGATGTGTCGAAGGAATTACCAGTCTTATGTTGATGCGGAATAAACCCTGAATGCCATTGTCGGAATGGAAAAAGGCTGTTCTTGCGCTATCGAACAAAACGGATTTCTTTCTAGAATGACTTTTCGCTTGAAGGTGGCCAGTTAGTCCAGAGGATTATGAGCCTCCGCGCGTGCTTACTCCTCACCGGGCAGACAAGACAGGAAAGGAAGGGAGGAGTGAAAACCAGGTAAGTGAGTTTAGGAGTGGTTTCTCACTCTTTTTTTTGTTGAGCCGGATGAAAGCAGAACTCTATGAGGGATCATCGCACGTGAAAAGAACACCACCTAAGGCACGCAAGACGGGCGAATAAGCAACGGGGGAAAACGAACGGAGCGTAGCGAACACAGTGGGCATTCGGACCAGTCATATTGGCAGATGAAGAGAGAGAAGGAGAACCAAAGATATCAAGACTAGCTTGGCTGTCCATCGGTCTCCCAACGGGTAAGAGCGGGAACCGTGATTAGCTTAATGCCTTTCGGCTATAGTAGCATTTTACTTCTACCGGCTTCCGGGAAAACTATTAGACTAGATCAAAGGAGTATATCGATCAGCAGCCGTAGCTGCAGTAGAAAAAGCAGTCCAAAAAGTTGGTCCTTCAACCGGTCTTTTTACAGTCCCACCTTCATAAGGAAGAACTACCCGGAAGGGTAGGAAATATTCCCACTTCCCTAGAGTTCTTCCTTCTAAGAGGGTTGGCACAAAAGCAGCAGATATTGAAACTAATAGCAAAGAAGGCTAGGCTCCTCGAACCTTCTTTTAGAGCTTCCCCTTTCTCTGGGTAGACTGACTCTGGATACAAAGAAGACCAAGCCTAGCGACTGTCATACCTGGTAAGTCCATCTCTCGTTGTTCGATAGGACCTGGAAAAAGCATGCCATGAATGACTCTTGCCCTTGGCTCACTGAACTACAGGGGTTTCTATCCATATGAAATGAAAGCGGGTGTGAACTCCAACCTTCCCCTCTAGCCAAGTCAAGCTTTTGCAGCTCTATATCCAATTCCTACTGCTAAGCTACATTTCCCACCTTCAAGCTAGTCGAACTAGAGCCTTATGCCAATGAGAACCAAGAGAAGAAGGAAATTGGATTCCCAAGGACACATCTATACTACGCTATTCTTCGGATTTGATTCTTTCTTCCTTTTTTTTAAAGAAGATTTCCGGCGAGATCAAGCTCCCTTACGACATCTAAAAACTCCTCGACTTCAACTAAAGGCACAAGGGAATCAAGAGTTCAAGAGCACAGAACAGAGGAAATGCACATGGGTCTCCTTGAATAACGAAGTCTAAGATAAAGAAAGAAAGGTAGAGCGGGCTTCTAGTTGCTCTGCTTGGATTGGCATGGCTGTCCCCCTTTGCTGGTTGAGGCTTGGCCTTTGACTCTGCTTGCCTCTACTTTTCATGTCAAGCGTACAAGTGTTGTTTAGTGGGATTTACCTTTCAAGACAGGAATTGTTTTTCATCTTCTCGGAAAAGACCCTGTATAAGTCGACGTCTTAACCTGACTTCCTGAGCTCAGTTGATTGTTGAAGCAGTAGCTCTGGATCGAGAGCTGGATGCTTACCTTATTATTATTAAAAGGGGAAAGGCGTAGGCGTAGGCTAAAAGAAAGCACCTTCCTCAGGGCGTGAAGCGCTATGTTAGTCTTTCGTTTCCTACTTGATTTGTTTCCCCCTTTACTGAAAAGGTCAAATCGGTTCCCTCCTTATACAAACCAGATAGATAAGGTTTCGAGTGTCCATCATGTTGATGGATCCTTTCTTGACGGTTTTCTAGTTTAGAGAAAATCTTTCATTCTCGATTCAAACCAATCCGGATTCAGAGTCGACCATTTCTTCTGGCACTTGATCTGAACTTTCATTACGGTTACGGTGCTTTGCCTCCTCTGCAAGAGGACGGGGTCTCGGCAACAGGCCTCCTCTACCTTTTTTCTTTTTTCGGTATATCACATCTATTGTTTTAATCTTCCCCGTCTCTCCATCATAAATTCAAAGAAAGACTCGCAGGCAAACCCGTTATTCAAGGGGATGAATCAGGTGCAGGGGTTAGCTTCGGATTCGTATAGGTGATATGATAAAGAGCATGTGGGTTTTTTTTACTTCCTTAGAGGAGAAGCCAATGAATTGTGTGATTTGACTGTTCTCGGTAAAGTAGTTAAACAGCTAGTGGCGTGTATCAAAGGTTATCTTGTGCGTCTGTTCGCAGGAGATGAAAAAGGCTTTGATTGTGTAATAGCTTTGTGCTTATTAGGTCCCTATTTTCTTTTTTTTGAAAAATTCAAATAGTGTCCATTGAGACCTTATAGTTATAGAGTGACCGTTTACACACCTTCTCGGGCCAGTGTAGTGGTCCCATTATGACAGTGAAACGATCAAAAGATGCCGATTAGAAAGGCAGGGCCGAAGCTTTACTAATAAGGACTAGTCTTGCTTCTCCAGCTCCACCAGAGCATTTAAAAAGAGTGCTCGGGAATAAAGCCTAATCAAAGCGGGCAAACAGAAAGATCGTGTAACTTGACAGGTGCAGCCACGACGGCTTGTTCCTCAACCGCAGTAGTTCTTTTTCTTCTTCTTCTTTTTTCAGAGGTCGATTCAGCAGCTTCAGTGACCTCCATGGTTAGTCTTTGTATTGCAGGTTCTAATCCTGCAATGGATTCTTGTTGGCCAGTCTCAGGAGGGATAGCTTCGCTCCTGGGTTCCAGGGGTGGCTCCATCTCGGTTGTGGATCTAATCAGCTCCATCAGACCTCCCGCCTCCACAGTGAAGCTTCCGGCCACTGCTTCCACAGCAGGACAGGAGTAGAAGTGAGCGCTTCAGGTGGATAAGCTTCGACGCTCTCAACCTGGTTTGGATCGTTTGACTATGGCTCCGCGTTCTTTACAATCAAAAGCTCGATCACGAGGGTCCAAATCAAGGTCTCCATCTCGCCTTATTAAATAAGTTCGGGCAAATCTACATTTGAAGAAGTTATAGGTATAGGTCGGGAGATGGGATTGGATCCGGAATAAGAATTGGCTTTGCATCATCTGGAACTAAATAAGCTTCGGGTTTTTGATTTCAATTAGAATCTGCATATGGAATTCGAACCGGGCTACCCCATGATCGTGATATGATATCATCATTAGGTGGTGAGAAACCACGCCTTATGACGAAAGGGGAGCATTACGTCCGATCAAGACACCAGTCTGCCCCCTAATAGAGGGTGCTACGGAAGAAATTAGGCGCTGAACTGAGGTTTAGCAGTGCTTATCACTCAGGACGGCCAGACTCCAGTCGTCGGTTTACTGGAAGACTTGCTGAGGAGCTTAGTGCAAGGGAGACCGAGCAAGTGGGAATAAGTTCTTCCAACTGCAGAGTTTGCCTATAAAAACGATGTAAATCGGCCTATGTTAAGTAAGGGGGGAAGTAACCATTGTTGGAAAGGAGGTTTCGTTCAATAAAACCCGAATCAGGGTATGGGCATTTCAGTTGAGGATTTTATTACTATGAAAAGAAAGTTATGAAATTTGTTTTTCATTTCATTTGCCCCCGCTCACTGCTACGGCTCTCCTCCCATTCGTTCGATAATAAGATAGATCCTCCCCCAGGGGAAAAGAATCCTCAACTTAGATTAGTTGGGAATCCCCCCAACAATATGAGTATTAAGTGCTTTCAAGTCCCGAATCCGAATCTAGCTTTCCTCGACCTGAAAGCCATTTTCCTAGTTCGCGATTTAGAGCATCCTGATCTACGACCAACCTGACTCAAAAGTAAAGGCGAATGGGGTTCCTGACCAATGAGCAGCGCCGGCAGAACGATTTCAAAGAGCACCAATTCACTGATATTGAAAGCAAAGCGCCTTTTGAATCAAAATAGCGGGGGCCTTGCTCAAATGGATGATTGATAGTTTTCGATAAGAAGAAAGGTGTTGGTCTGTCTTATCCTATGATAAGAACATTCAAACCATATCGTAGCATGCGTATGGAAGAAAGGGCTTCTCAATAGGAATTCTTGGCCCCAACCCATTTACCACCTCTCATCCCAAATCTGTCTCTTCCTGCATTTGTGTAGCCAGCCTTTTATCAAGATGAGGTGCTTCGGAAGACGCTTTCGGGCCCGAATTCAAATGAGTGGTCGACAAAAGGAACTTTCTTAGTGGAATTTGTGGAAACCGTCCCGTCCGCTGGCTCCTGTTCGGACGTCCTCCTTTTCACAATAACCCCTTTGTTGTGAGATACGGTGCTTTCCCATCAGGGGTTCGGAGCTTTTCAACAGACGGGCATAATCTTGGCCTATTGAATGAGCAATTCAATCCAAAATAGATCGTCAATTATATGCTATCAATCGAGATTTCGTTTTTATTATGATACGAATCCGACGATCTGAGTTCAAGCCGTTGGAATAGGTTCGACAGTGGATCACAAGTCCTTGGCGATCTCATCTATCTAATGAATGGAGGTCACTATAACTATAATAAGGGTCAGGGTCAGCCCTGCATGCACTCCCCTTCTCCTCAACAGGAATCTCGCAAGGCCCTTCCATAGAGAGTTTCATTAATTGGCGAAAAGCCCATTCAGTGACTTCGGCACATATCTGGGCCTTATCAAGATGGGTGGCCGAAAGATGTCTGTTGTGATCTAGCCCCATCCTTCTCCTGAAAAGGGCTTTAGAAGATAGTGCCGACTTACTGATCTGACGGGTCGTGTCTGAGACGAACTGGCCATCAGATCTGATACTACCTCCAGGGCTCTTTGAAGAGTTTAGCACTCCGCCCTTTTGTCGCTGTAATGATAGGATGGATCAAAAAAGGGAGAGAACGCATCAGAGTTGGAAGGGAGCCCCCGGGTTGTTAGCTAAGCAACCTATGGCATTGGTCGTTCCTTCCTCTGATTGACCTCCAGTTTCTATAGTTATGCTAACTGCTTAGGAATGAAAAATAGGAGTTGCAGGGTCCCCGTCGATGCGATTGATTATAATCATTATACGTAATCAGTGGATCGAATTTCTGATTTTTTTTTTAGAGATGATATAAAAAAAAGGATAAATTGACGGAAAGATCTGGGAGGACCGACCACCGCTAACGAACTCTTGTCGTGTCGGATTGTTTGGAGCACGTTTCTAGTAGGTACGGTGAACCGGGAGCTCCACTCTTGGAAGAACGGAAAATAACTTTATGCAGAGGTAAAAAAAGAACTCACACCCTAACCTGCATCCTATCTTTTTCTGTCACCTGCGATCAGCTTGAGGGATTCAAAAAGGTACTGTTCTTCGATCGTTGATTGTATCCTTTGTCGATTTACTGAAATGGCTGATTCAGCTCAAGTGATATCCGTCAAGCTCAATGAAAAAAGGATTCCTTATGGAAAGTCCTAATATAATAGAATATTTTTTTCCTGGGAAAAGATCTTTTTAAATACAATGATTAGCTACAAAAGGGCTTTTGTTTAGTGAACGTTTCACAGCCAATTACTCCTTTATTTGAATATATATATAATTTTTATATTTCCATTTTCTTTTTTTTTTTTTTTTAGGATTCAATCCAGCCGCAGGTTTCCCTACGGCGAAACCAATTCCAAGGGAGGATACCGGAGCACAGTTCGAATCCGGGTTAGAAGCAAATGCGACCTCCTTCGCCCCCCCTATGTGCTGAGAATAAGAGGAGTCAGAAAGTGAAAGTCATTTCAGCTTCTCAACACATTGCTTGTGTGAAGACTGGTGAAGATGGAATGTGAGGAGAACTGAAATAAGCCTGGAAGGCTCCCATTATTCCCTCAGCACCTCAAGGGCTCTCCAGGTAGAGGCATCCTGTTTGCCTCACATGGACACCTTCATATATCGGCCTACTCCGATGCGGATTGGGCTGGATCTCCGGGTGATCGGAGGTCTACTACTGGCTACTGCACTCTTATTGGAGGCAATCTTGTCCCTTAAACAAAAGAATCAGAAGCAAAAGTTGCCAGATCTAGTGCCGAAGCTGAGTATAGGGCTATGGCCCATGTCGACAAGGGTTTAAGGCTTTCAAGTAGAGCCTTCGTATATTCCTTAATAAAAGGTTTTCCAGTTTTCTTTTTCAGTATTCTCCATCTTGAAACTTATTCTAGTTCAATCAGCTAGAGAATTCGTAGTTGATTCACCTATACTGGCTCATGGTTATAAACCTTCACAAACGGTTTATTAAGTCGGATAAAAAACCTAAAACGTGATATACCTGATTTGGAAGACAGAGCCTTAGAATTAGGCTTTCATCTTCAACCATCCTGGTCATCTGGACCCAACACTACTAAGAATCCCTTACGGGAAGCTTTAGGTGTTGATTGGTCCCAGAGAGACCGAAAGTTGACTATCTTCCAGACGTTACCAGTGGATGCAACTGCGGTCTGGACTCTTGTAGGCCACGTCGTTGCGGATGGCTTCCATTTTTAAAAGAAAACCAAGTGCGTCGAAGCCAACGGTCGAATCTTTCTGTGAATTGTGCAATCATTATGTGAGGCCGCCCAGAAGATCTGGTGGGACTCGATGATTACACGTCCGGGTCGGAGCGGAGTGAAGCTTGAGAGTTCTGGTAAGGTTATTTGCCATCGCAAATCCTTTAGCTCAGGTGCTTGTGCGCCCGCTTCATGATTGGCTGATGAGGACTTTGTCTAAGTTGGAGTTTTTTCCAGACAAGACCCCTTAAGCGTCTTAATAAAGGAATAAGAAATGGATTCTCTGACGACCTCAGCAACGGATTCCCTCCCTGCGGAGCTGACAGCCATGGTGCTAAATGTTCTGTTTGGAGAGAATATTGCCTCTACCTGGCTGTATCTGTTAACTGACAACTTCTTTAGGTGTCCTCAAAACCTTATTAAGTTAAAGGTAAAGGTAGCCGTTGGCTAGAGTTGTCCGTTTTCAGAAAGGCCAACCCCCAACCCGGCTAAATGGTTTTACAGTTTTTGGCCTGCATTTACACTAACTCACCGTATGTTAGTGTGTATTGCGGCTGAGAAAGTATATAGAGGGAAAAGGTTTTCAAAAAGCCATTCTCGGTGACGACATTATTATCGCCGACGAAAAGGTTGCAAACGTGTATACGGCCCTCTGATAGGACTGCGACCTAACTATATCGGTCGAAAAGTAGCTAGTCTATTACAAAGGTACTCTTGAGTTCGCTAAGCCATTTATACGCGATGAAGGTAGAACGGATTTCTCTCCAATCTCCCTTCGCATGATCGCTGGTTCACTCAGTAGCAGCTCCCGTATTCGCGAGGGTTTAAAATGAATTTCAGCCAATATGAACAACAAGAACTCGACATTCTCAAGTTCACCAATTGAACAAGTCCGGCATATCGTCGCAAAGTAGTACGCTCAAGTGGACTCCACCTAATGGACGGATACAGAGATAGTATCCAGAAAGATCTTGGGATTATAAAAGTAATCTTTATTCTCAGGATGATTCTCCACCTTTCTATCAGTTGCAACATGAAGAATATGCCTTAGCTTATGGGTAAAATAAAGAAGTGTGCTATACTATTTATTACCGAAGGCTTAGGCTTCTATGGGACCGGCTGAACATGAGGGACCCCTTTCAAAGATAGGGGCACCGATTCTAAAGGCTCTTGTCGGGAAGAATTTCATATAAGATAGAATAGCCTTATAGAGTAGAAAGGGGCTATCTAAGTTTTTGATGAGTTTGAGGCCTGAGTTCGAGAATGTTAGATCCTCAATTCAACAACATCGAGTTCCTCCACCAGACATTGATAGAGCAGTTGCTGATGTGAGATTCGAGGAGACTCGACTTGAGCCCCTTTACTAGGTTGGGTGCTGGGGGTCGATCAACTATTCCTCAGGTGCTTCAAATCAGGTTCTTGCAGCTGAACATGCTTCGGGATATCGACCCTATGGTCAGAATCTTCAATCTGGAAGCTCTGCTGGTGCATCAGGCCAACGAGACATGTCTGCAATCATATGCCACCATTGCAAGAAGGCGGGTCACATGATTGCAGACTCTCACAAGCGGCAGAATGCAAACTCTCGTCGACAGTCAGACATGGCTCATCTTGCTGCTCCCCCAGAGACGCCTACTGAATCGGAGACTTCCCAATCCCCTTACTCCATAGGGCCCCTCTCGCATGATCCTGTACAAGACAGGAGGTAGGAGAGAAGTGAATAGAAACATTTTTTTTTTCAAACCGGAAAGAAGATTCACTGAGAGAGCGGGAAGATTAAAAAGAGCAGAACATATTCGATGATAACGAGAGAGAGTACCAAGACTAGCTAGAGGGAATTGTTCGGAGTTTGCAGTTGAAACAATAAGGAACTTAGATGGAGAACAAAGAGTTGAAAGAAGTGAAGAATCACCAGTCAGATTCTTCGATGCACCCGAGTAGCAGCCCCCTATGTTGGTTGCATAAGGGGGGCAAATACCAGTAGTAGAGGAGGAAGAGATATGACAAGACGGATTAAACCTCTGAATCTGCTTCCGCTGTCGTGGGGTAAAACTATTTGTGTCGGGCCTGGCAGTGCTCCTAAGATCATAGAAGGAATTCATTTTCGCCGATCGGCGGTTATGGGTCAATCAAAATGTATCATCTACCGCCCTTTCGTGAAAGGAAAAACCTTCTAAAGCGCACACTTACTTTCTAGTGTGATCAGTCGAAGCGATCTCAGAAGAGACCCTTTTTATTATCCGATTGGCGATTAACCTACGAAGCGCTCCTGCTACGGAAGCTAGAGTTTTCGCCACACACGATGGGTTGGTGTAAGACTCGATATCAAACCTTTCCCTGAGGGCTGAAAAAGAGATGGGCCATACTTTAGCGGCTCGCTTCGTCTCTTCTCCCCAAGCGCTGTGCTCTTTTCAGCTGGATCCGGGTCAATAGGTCAGCACGATGAAAGGGCTAGAATTCTCTGGCTCGGCAGTGTCGTCGTACAATTTCGGCTCTACCTTCCCTTCTATCACGTGCAGGTTCGTTTAGATTGGGCCATAGCTAGGTGGTAGACTGAAGACCAAGCCATTCAACTAGAGGTAAGGTGCGGACTTGTGCTCCTGCTTTGGTAGAGTTTTCATCCAAGAGACTCGATCTTCTTTATGGTTGAAGGGGCCATTTCAAGGCAGAAAAGACCATCGCATCGAGAATTCTAGGTCGGTTCTTGCAAACTTTTGGATCTTTAGCTTACGATCTGCTTGTTCGCCGGGGTACGAATTAATCCGTAAGCGATAGTTTACATTCTTCGGGCAGTTGGAATTCACTCCAATAGTCAATGTCTTCTATTCTTGGCTCCAAGGGTTCCTTACAAGGAGCAGTCTGGCTTTATCGGATTGGAATCGATCTTGTGACGGGCGGTCTTTTAGCCATATACCGACTTGCTTTGCTAGCGATGGCTTTCTCATACGGTGTCCTATGAACCAAGTTTTTCCATCGTCAGCTTTTTTAGAGCCATCAATAAAGCTAGCAAAGACATTTGTCATGATCGCGCCACTCGACGAAAGACTTTTTCTGGGGTACGGGGGGGAATCCATAACGGACTCCTCCTCTTTAGTAGGGCGCTGTCTTGGTTTAGGGGGAAGACTTTTGAAGTCCAAGATGAGAAAGTCTTCCAGTTAGAAGAAAGTGTGATCATTGGTCCGATCTTTCCCAAAGACGCTACGCTAGTCTTTGCCTTCCCTTCCCCCTACTTCCCTATCCTCTGCCTCGCTGCGCCCCTTCTCTCTTCTACCTACCTATCAGTCGCCCTTATTAAGGCCCTGCTCTACTCAAACGGATTTCGCTCTTAGTGGATATAGAAGCTTCTGCGATCGGGTAGAAAAAGCTGTTAAAGAAGGAGCTCTTTGTGGAAGATCAACTGAAAGAGGCGACCGTTGATAGCATTGATTGAAAATTTCGTATATAAAGATCTGATTCGTTTTTTCAAGCTATGAATGTAGAAGTGGGATGGAGATCAGGTTGAACTAACACGGGTTAATCTAACAATTCAATATCTATATCAGCCGCTTTCAATAATCCGTTCTTCTGATAGTATCTATACTTCAATCTTTAAGAAGAAAAAAGGCATATGTATGCATGCCAGTCCTTCTGTCCAAGGAAAGCGGGAAAATAGACCTGACCTATATCTGACCAGGTATGAAGAATTGCTTTTCATCTCTAAGAAATCGATTATATCAAAGAAATCTCCCCTAACCTAAGAGAGACCATATTCAAACGAGCTACATACGCAGGAGCGATAACTAGAGTACTAGAGCCAAGGAGCTAGAGAGACTGGAGTGTTAAAGTAATGAGGGGAGCAATGGCTTCGAAATAAACGGATCTCACTCAAAAAAACTCTCCCTCCCTGAACCCTGAAATAGAGAGTAGAGAGTTTTTTATAAAATAAATAAAGCAAGGGGCGAGTAAGCACTAAACTTTTACATATTATAAAAAAGACGTAGGGACCTACCTTCCTATGAAAGGAAGTGAAGATTCAGTCTTTTTACTTACTTTTTCTACCTGCATTTTACAGTGAAGCTGATCTCTTCATCACTCTCTTTCTCTCCACTGGCCCGGGAGATGTGTAAACAACTCAAGATGGGATCTCATTGAAGTAGCTCTTATATAGCATTAACGCCTTTTCAAAGGTACTGGGCTCTATTTTTTCCTACTTTTACCTTCCACCTTGGACTAAGACTTTAAATAGTTTTTTATACTCTTTCCTTTGCAGCTCTCATTGGCAACCTTTGAATTTCTCTATATCCTAAAAAAAAATAGTATAGGCTCGTCCAGCCCTAACAATCCCTTTGAGACATCCGAATCAGAAGTAAGCCCTTGTAACCTCCATGGATCAAGAGAGAAAGAGGAGCTGTGCTAAGTCTTTATTTAATCCATTCCCATGAAAGCAAATTTAGCCACGACCACGACAGCCAAGTAAAAGACTGCCTTTCATTATTTTAGATGCCTTCGCTAGTTAAAAGGAAAGGTTCCCTTTTTATATTCATTCAGATACGCAATAAATCTAACAATTTTTATTTATACTTGTACTTGTGGAAAACCAATTTGGATCTTGCCAAATTTGGAGTCTCTTTTTTGACTTTTCTGCCTCCCATATTGAGACTGCACTGGTGTATGAAATATTGGGTTAGTTATTCTAAGATTGCTTGACTCAGATTATTCATTACATCACCGACCTTTAGTATTAGCCATACTATTTACCTATCCTTTTATACCCCCCATATATTATGTTATGGGGCACTGAAATAGAAAAGAGAGAAGCGGCTCTTGCCTCGTGATTGGGATTCAGTAGTAGATTCAGAAGTTGTTGGACCGGTCGATGTACAAATTCTTTATAGGGAGTCGATTTGCGGGGTCGCGAAATCAGTCAATCCTGTTGATCCCAAACCGCCTAATTATACCTAAATCACTGGGGGCGGCGGGCGTTTGAGGCTGATAAAAGGGGCTGAAATGGTGGTGGAGAAGTTTTTTGGTAGAGTTTAGGAGTCTGCGAGACATTTTTTACAAGAGGAGGTGCCAGCTGGTTTATACTTTTGGCTTTCTAAAAACACCCAAAAAAGCGAATGAATGAATCAGCGAAGAAAAGAAATGTTAGGATGGGCTGGTCGAGCTAGCTCTAATCGAATTGTGACATCACGTAAAGTAAGTTTGCCCTAATTGAAGTACACAGGGAAAAGGACTGAAAGCCAAGGGGAAAACATCCATTTCTTTGACAGAGAATCGGATTTGCTAGTATATAGAAGATTTAAGGCCTAACGAGTGCCTTGAAAACTTTTTGCCATTCGGAGATGGGAGATTGCCGGGTTTTTGATTACAGAATCCCAGGAATAGCGGGTATGATTCTGACCTATTTCTTACTGTTGACATGGGTGAATTCTTTTCTTTAATAGATATAACAGACGCTTTGATGTTTGAGTTCGATCCATTAGGTTCTTCGATTTGTTCGGAAAAGAAAACGAGAGACAAGAAAACATCTTTGATTACGATTAAAAGGAACAATCTCAAATAGACCAAGATCAAATTGCGGGTCATTTCTTGGTGAACATGATCTGCCATAATCTCTTCGATCCCTTCATTTATGTGCCAGAATAGAGAGAGATTTGATAGGAAAGTGGAAGAGACCTTTTTGTATATGATAATCAAAGGGAGTGGTAAAGCTGCAGTCATTCTTTGGAAAAGCCCGGTTCTCTTTGTCTTCGAGCTCTCATTCCTCAATCCATTTATTCGTTCCTTCATATACCTCCCCACCAATAGATAGATACAAATAGGAATAACCGAACCACGTCTACAAAATGCCAGTACCATGCAGCGGCTTCAAAGCCAACGTGATGCTCCTTGGTCAGATGACCAAGATATTGGCGAATACCACATATGATCGAGAAAAGAGTACCTATAATCACATGAAAACCATGAAAGCCAGTTGCTAAGGAAAAGGTAGAACCATAAATACTATCCGAAATAGTGGAGGGTGCTTGATAATATTCCATTCCTTGAAAGCCAGTGAATACTAGAGCCAGTGAAACGGTAGCTACTAAAGCGTAAACTGCTCGTTTTTCCTTCCCCGCGAGTATAGCATGATGAGCCCAAGTTACGGCAGCTCCGGATGAAAGGAGAATAGGGGTATTAAGAAAAGGGATTTCCCGAGGATCTAAAACCCCAATCCCTTTTGGGGGCCAAATACCTCCGATCTCTACCGTAGGTGCCAAAGAAGAATGAGAAGAAGCCCGAAAAAAAGCAAAAAGGAACATAACCTCCGATACGATGAACGGAATAGAACCATATCGAGGTCCTAATTGTACGACTTTGGTATGATGTCCTTCCAACGTGGATTCACGTAGAACATCGCGCCACCATACGAACATGGTATATAGGATAAATATGAGGCCCAAACTGAGAAGTGTTGCACCCCCTTGAAATGGATGCATGTACATCACACCTCCTACGGTGGTTGCCAAAGCTCCGAGTGAACCCGAAATAGGCCATGGACTTGGATCTACCAAATGATAAGAATGCCTCTGAGATTCAATCATAAACCACTTTGCCTCAGTTGTATGTAAACCTCCCCCTTCATCCCCACTCCCTAAAGTAAGGGCTCTTTGGGGTCTCATTTTCTTTCTATCTGACAGGACAAACAAATAGGAAGGGATGGTTCTTTCATTGTATTGATAGAAGTCTAACTAGAAAAAGATATCTCTAAACCTTTGAGAAGAGAATCGTTGGTTTGACCGACGAACTACGTGGGAAAATGGACCTTCTTTCTTGGATTTTCAGCAAGCATTTTTGGAAAGTAACAATTCCATTCAGTTCGGTTTCGGAAGCTGGTCGCGGATTAGTGCGTTCTGCGCCGCCGGCGGCCTAAAAAAAATCAAAATCGAAGGTTGATCTCTCTGGTTGAGGCTGCATTATTCATTTATTCACCTTGACACGTGGGAAGGGCTTACTCTCCTAGTGGCTCGGCTTGGGCGAAGGTCCCTTTTCTGGTAACTGGAAGCCAAAAGCACACCTTTGAGATAAGGGTTGAGAGGACAACCTCTTCCTAACCACAAATCAAGTGGTAAAGAAGTTTTGGTCCACATATGAAGAATGCGCTCAATGTGGGCCTTTCTATGATGGTCCAGTCGAGACGCTTAAAACTACAACCTGATATACGAGCAAGAGTTGATAACCTCTTAACCCGAGATTTCAAGTGTATTGCCATAGCACCCCAAGGGTGATGGTCATTGAGTAGAGATCGAATCGAGATAGGACTTAAGTCCACACTCCAATTTGACACTCTACCCTAAACCGTTTTGCAAACTCAGCTGAACCACTCTCCGAAATGAGGGATTTATGATATGAAATAGAAATACCCAAATTTTGGAGGGATTCTTCATATACTTTGGCTACAGCCTGATCAGCAATGACAATGTTATCACCGAGTACTGCATACTTGTCAAAGTACAATCCCGGATACACCTTTTCTGCACAATACCACACCAAAATATGATGTGAAGCAAATAAAGGCCAAGAGGCATGATAACCGAGAGGTTGTCCGGCAACAAACGAGACCCTTGAATTCGGATTCCTAACAAAGTGTACCTCAAATATGTTGCATGCTAATGTTGAATTAACAACAGCACAAGCAAACGACCTATCGAATAAATACTGCATCACTTCAAACAGAAAGACTAAAGGCCACCTATCTGTGGCCGACTTTAAGTCAAAAGAGAAGCAGTGTTTATTGCCAACTAATCGATCAAGAGGAGCTTCTTGATTCACATTGGTATCCTTTTCATTTGTTGCAATGAAGCTAGCCAATAAGAACCTCTGATTGATCTAGTTTCCAATGAGGAAAATCCGCCTTTTGCCTCCTCCTTCAACCGAGCAACCTAGTTTTCCAGTCATAGGTGGCACTCCAAGCTCTTCAACAGAAGGTAGAATTGGACCAACAGTTCTTTCGAACTCGTCCAAATCCACCCCTGTGAAGAACTTCTTCATAGGATCAAGTGCATACCTGATTCTATGAGGCCACCGAAGAACCAAGTTAGAATGAAATTAAAAAACAATGCTTCCTTGTCCGTGTGGAACATGGATTAGCATTATGTCATTCCTACAAGTGATCCCCCATCCAGGATTAGAAGAAGTGCTATATGAGGACTTTGAGATCAAATAGAATATGTTTTTTTCCATTCCTCGTGAGCCACTTATTTCTCCGAAAGACGAGATCAAAGTGATTTTCCTCCTTTTTCCCAATAAGTCGACGGACTTACACCATTGGGATACTTCGAATAAACTGGAGTACATATAGGATACACCGGTGCTAAAACCTTTTCTCAAGATATGAGGAAGAAAAAGATATCATGATGTAAGTCGATTATTCCTTGCATCATAGGTGTTGCTGCGTCTTGAGATCCTAATTGCCATGGTTCCGCTGCATCACAATAGCTCCTTCTGAGGAATACATCACAAGTGAGGAATACCCCACAAAGAGCAATTGGAATTGGTAACCAGAAAATGACACTTTTCAAAATTTTGACAAAAGGTGGAAATTTTTCAAACATATTGATGGATTGAGAGAAAATGATTCCCTACAGACAGAAAGAGATTCCTTCCTGTACGAGTCGTGAAGAATTAGATAGAGCTTTGGTTGGTTGTTGACCAACGGAAAGCATGGGAGTTTTGGGCGTATGAAGAAAAGTCACTTTTTCTTCTCTTACGATATTTCGAGTTGGATGAACGGATCGCTCCTAAATAGAGACGTTCTCAACTCTACGAGAAAGCAACTGAAAGCAAATCATCGAATAAAGAGAGAGAAATCCAATCCACTCTTAGTCGATACCCAGTATCTCCCTTAGATAGGGGGAGTTTGGGCCATGCATTCGAAGATCTTGGGAAACTCCATTCAAAAAATGGAGTTCCCTTTGGTCCCTTACTGCAACATCCCCGCCTTGGAGGTCAATTTGATCCCGCTTGGCGGTTAAAAAATCCACGAATGCTTCTTCCGGATTGTAAGCCGCATTCTTCTCTAAGGCAGGATGTTGAGCAAGGATACCCTTCAAGATCGAATAGCTTTCATGTTTGCCTTCGCGGATCTGTAGATCTCGATTCTCAAAGTCGAGTAATCGATTATATTCCCCCTGAGAGGAACAATTCTCGAGTAGCGCTTTGATTTCGGACCAATAGACCCCTTTGTCCTTATCAAGGAGGAAAATGCTTCCTTTATTTTCCAAGAAAGAAATTCGGTTGTGCATGGACGCCTCGAACCCCCTATTGTGGGTAACTGGCCAAGGCTCTTGTAGCACCCGCTCCTCGAAGGAAGTCTTCCCCGTCCACGAGGAAGAGTTGGACGAGCCCGAATCTCCCGAGGAGGCCATCATCATGGTACCGTATTGTGTCTCGGCAGTCATGACGGTCCCCACACCGAAAATAACAACTAACAGTTGATTCACGAAAAGACCCACTTTCAAGAGAAAGTAAAGTCTCAGAGAAAAAGAAAATAGAATTATGAAAAATAGAATAAAAAAAAATAGAATACAGAAAAGGGGAAAGCCGTACTTTTCTTTCAAATGAAAAGAATAATGATGAAAGAGTAATATCACTAACAAAAGAAATGCTCCAAAAAGTACGAGATGAATACCAGTGGGCATTATAGCGATCTCTTCGGATCCCAGACACCGTCTAAAAAGAACGGCGGATAGGATATTTAGAAAGGTTACTACAGCTGCTAATAACATCTTTCTAGCCTGCATATTCGTGGAACTCCATCTCATTTAGAAAGCTTATCTCTATCTTTCAGAAACTTCACGGGAAGTGGTTTAGGAAAGGACTTTCGAATCGGATGCGCTCACCCAGCGAGAAAGGCCCTGACCCTGCCAACCAACTATCAAAAAGAAAGAAAGGAACGAAAGGAGAAGAGAACTTCGTATTTTGGTAATTCTCTACCAGATCCGGCTCGC
>NC_040010.1:25000-47500 GCF_016545825.1 Eucalyptus grandis
ATTTCGGAAGGGGGAAGAAGAATAGGCTATCTTTGATATTGGCAAGGTAGTTCTTTGACCCACCCGAGGAGAGGTGCTTTGGTTTGGTTCGTCAGTCTGTCTTTCGGCTTGGTCGATAGAAATCTCTCCTGTGTCTTAAGCAGCAAAGAAAGATTTTCCAATCCTCTTAGGAATCAATTGAGGAACAACATTTATTGTTGTATTACTCCACGAGCTTTCTCTCTTTCTACGGCGAATGGCGCATCTCTTCCTTGCCCATGTAAGCAGTTAGCGAAACTGGAACTGGGATAGCCTCGGGTAATTCATCAATTGTTTCAGCTCTGGTTCAAATGGTTTCTGTTTCAGGGGTTAGGAAAGGCTTATCTGCTGTTTCCGCTGTTCTAGAGTCGGTAGGTGGGGCTTCTTCTTTTTCTTTCCGTGGTGAGGTTGACCTTGGTTTTGGTTCAAGAGAAAGATATTAATATTCAAGTTCCCCCCAGGCCAAGGAAAGGGACAATCAAGTCTTTTTGGTTCAGCTAGCCCAATGTTAGTCGGAATAACCTTTGTTGTTGGAATTGTTAGTCGAAAGGAGTGAAGACCGGGAAATATCTTTATTAATAGAGAAAGCACACCCGGAACCGGGGAAAGGCGATAACGACCAGGCTATCTCCGAGGCTATGGGGCACTCGCGGTAGAAGAAGAAGTTAGGAATAATGCTAGCTCAAAAAGAAGAAAGGCTATTTACCTTACTTCCCGACTTCCCCAGGGGAGGTTGAAAAAGCTGCGATTGCTTTTGTTTCAGAAGTTTCATTTGGCTTGGTTTAGTTCAGGAATTGATAGAGATTCCTAGCAGTATACTTTATTTGTTGTCGGGAAGGCTACTCTATACTAGTACTAGAATAGAAAGGATCGATCCCAGACCCCGAAATTTCCTTATATTCAAAATAGAACGCACACCGGTAAGCAGTGATTTTAACAGCATCAAATACGAAGAACAAAGAAGCATTCGAACGAAGAAGGAAGGATGCCAATTTTCGGGACTTTCCTCAAACTAGAGTGAAGTCAACAGATTGAATCGTCTGCTGTCTCTAGAAGAGAAATCTTCCTTCATGACAAATGCTACAAATGTTCTACTAAGTCGAGTCTCTATCACCCATAGGCGAATTAGACAGAATGAGTGGGTAGCTAAGGGTTAGGCATAGCAGGTCTCTTGCGGATGACTTTCGTGTGCATGTCTGTCTTTGGAATGTCTGTTGATGGCGGTGTGAATGAATGTCTTGATTGCCCGTTCTGGTGTGCAAGTCTTGCTTTCGCGCGTAGCCCTTCTTTTAAGAAATCTTAGTGAACCCTTGGGCCATTAAGAGAGTCATCTTTTAGTACTTAGCATGGTAAGCGTGCATAGCGTGCCAATCGGGCTAGCTCATAGGAGAAAAAACAGGCTGATAAGGTTTGTCGTCGGGCGAGATCAAACTTTCTCCATTCGTGACCCCTATCATACTTATAAAGAAGGTTTAGTTATATTTAGTATTAAACTAATTGCATAGATAAAGTCGTGTATTGTATCTGACGATCGGAAGGCATCTATCCCATAGAATGGTAATTGATTTAATTAGCATTACCTAGTAGTGCACTCGCTACCTTAAGAGGTAAAAAGGCTATTGCTTCTGTCTTCAATCAAGAGAAAAAAAAAAAGATAAGATTAGCAGAGAATTCTATAACAGACGATTTGTAGCATCCGGATGATTCAATTCCTTTTGAGGAATTAATGACCGCTGCGCACCTTAAGCGCTAGTTCTGCTTTCACATCTGGATGCTGAGATCGGAAAAGGTTCTCGTTCCCATGAATCTTGATCTGCCTCCTGGCATTGATAGCGATTGAAAGGCTTAAACCTATTTATCTATCCTATCCCTCGCTTTAGTCTTCATCGTCTGCTGGCTCCGTACACTCCCTTGTAATTCAGCGTGGCAGCGAGCACAAAGTACTGGACTATCAGGAGATCCATGTATTGGCTCCTTGGACTTGCTCAATCTGTTACGAGCACTAGCCTTTTGCGGCTCTTCAGATGACGTGTCCAATACCAATTTGAACTTCGGAGTCAACATGTTCACCGGCATGGTATCAGGAAATGGATCCTGATCCACCAACATCACATCTTTCTGAAAGTTATCTCCTGTTCAAAGCGCTACGCACCTCTTAGTTAACTAGGTTGATTGATATCTAAGGGTACCCATCGTCCTCGCTTACAAAGAAAGGTCCGTCCTCCTTGGTTCCTTAGGCGGCTATACCTAAGCCCGTTCACTCAGGATGATATCCCAGGAGAGCTCAACCAAGAGAAAAGAGATCAGGAATCGCTACTTCGGGAGAAAGGAGGAAAACGTCCAACCTTACGGAGACCGAGGGGGACTGCCGAAAAAGAGGCATCATAAAATAAGGATATGCAGACAAAGCACCCACGATATTCATATAAAGCATCCTCGACCACATGCGGGCCATCTGAGAAGGAAGAAGACGCATCTTCAAATTCGAAATAAGTAAGTGCCACAGGCAAAGAAAGTAACTCAAAATAGCACCGGATAAGTAGCTCACTCCCTGCCATAAAAGTAGAAATAGTCAAACTAGAGAGTCGTTAACTCCGAAACATAAGGTACTACTATTATAAAACAAGAGTAGAGTTCATATGCAACTCATCCCACACGAAGGAGAGAGGAAGGATAATCGAACACTAAGACGAGGAGTAGGATGGTATGAAATGTGTCAGCAGTCTGGAGCTAACCGAGACTTCAAAACTCCGAGTCCAGAGAGCGGTTAGATGGAATCAGGGATCATCCGCCCTATTGCTACTTCCTCTATCCGGAAGCAGTTATGAACATTCCTGCCAGCAAGGCTGATTTACATCGGTCATTGATTGGCGACTGCTTTCTTAGTATGGCATCTTTGTTTGCTGTCCACTGGGGGTTTCGTATATAGATATAGAAGGGAGCTAACCTCTATGGGCCCGGGTATTATAATCTCTCTGCATACTTCCTGCGTTGATTGAATCTAAAAGGGCCCTTTTTGCCGCGTCTAACTAATCGTCTTTCATTCTAAGGAGCCAACCGAAAGGCGATTGCTGCTAACTATTAAATGGGTCACTATGCTTAACACATAGCCTTCTCAATCCTTCTTCACCACGGCCGAGGAAGGGGCGGATCCCGTCAGGCGTAGAGATGCTAGCTTGGGTACATGCATCTCTTGACCTCACGCCTTCCTATTTGATTCAGTCAGTCGTCTGAAAGTGCTCACTGGGCTTCAAATAGAATAGAGAGCCTATATGCTTACCGAATTCCTTTTATCCGAGGCCGGCTGTCCCCCTTCGAAGGCGTATTCGTCCCCTTTCGCCGCCCCATCGTCTGGGCTCTTCTTCGAAAATCGGACATCGAGAAAGCGCACGCTTCCCTCTTTCGAGTTCTTGATAACGAGGGGCCAAGCTACATAATCAGGAGGGTCTGGCCATCCGCTTCGATGGAGGGATAGGTGCCCGCCAAAGTGTGCTTTATTGAAAAGGGGATATGGAGCCTTGCTGGGGAATTTCCCCCCTAACTTTATTCGGGTTGGCCAGAGAGATGAGCGCATAGTTTAGTAAGGACAGTTGCTTTCCCGAGAGCGCTCCCTCATCCATTTCTAGGCTACAAAAAGGGGATCGGATCTTGTCTTCCCTCTTCCCTTCTTCAGGCTGAAAAGCCTTCTTCTTCCTTCCAACCTTGCCTACCTCTCTTGAATTTCATTCTTCGAAATCCCCCTCCTCTTCTCTGAAGGCAGTCGAGGGAAGCGGGTTATGGGATGGGCTGCTAAGGCCCGGGGAGCAGAATCGGGTCAAACATCGATAGGGAGAAAGAGGTTATTGACTCTTCCTTTCCTCCCGATTGGCAATGATATCTCTTTCTTCTGCCATTGCGAGACACGACAGCTTCCTTCGTTCGGGCGATCTAACGGGAAGGTAAGGGATGCCCTCTCTGCTTCTCCACTCGAACCATAACCTGAATTAGAACTGGAACTGGAAGGAAAACTTCTATATAGACCTAGACCTGACACCCGCATACCGCATATGCCAGTGGTTGTGGTACAGGTAGTTGTGTCTTGAATCGACAGTGAGGGCTTTAGCTCGGGGAAGGTTTGCCTGTAATCGATAGCAGAACGACTGACTCCTCCCTTTCCGTTATCCCAATCCGCTTTATGATCCCAGCTGGTGCTAATCTTATATCGGGCGAATTCAATGTTCAACAAATAGTTGAGCGAGGGAAGGACAAAGGGGAACTGAATATAACAATAACAAGCAAGACCAAGGGAAGGGATATGACCAAAAAGGCCTTGTCACGAGCTGGACTCGAACCAGGGGATCAAAAGACAGGCCCAGCGAACTACCATTTTTTCTGATCGTGATTTATATAACCCAGTTCGTCCCGTGACAGACTACATCTGTGGTTCGCTTTCCCTTCCTTTCTGTGGTAGCTAGGCCTGGTAGCATGGTTAACGGTAGCATGTTTGCTAGTCTTGTAGGACTAGGAGCTCTACTAGGCTTGACCGTGGTAAATTGACTTATTAAAGAAAGAATGACGTAGGTAGACTAACTAGAAGTAGTAGGAGTTCCCGTCGAAGGGCAAATGATTCATTTAGGAAAGATCAGATGCGGATAAAAGTCTGTTTGAAAGGGGGGAAACTCGAAATTTCATAGAAGAAGAATCGGGTCGACATAAACACTTTTTCGGTTAAAATAGTCTAATGAGAAAGCATCTGTTTACGTTCGTAGTTGCAATAAGTTTTTTTTCATCGAGATTTGGTTGGTCTTCAGTCGACCTTAGTTTAGTAGAAAATCGAAAAAATTTCCATGTGTTTCTTGGAAAAAGCGTGACTTAGCTCAAGCAATGCCCGTCCCATGCTTTCTTCTCCAACTATAAATTGATTTAAGAAAAGAAAGTGACATAAGGAATATGGCATCGAATGCAAGCTGCTAGAGATAGAGAAGGGGCTTTGAGGGAGAAGGTCTTCTGGCAATATTAGGCATACTACTACTAATCGATTCTTTGGCCATTCGGGATCGAATACAACCAAGTCAAAGTTGTACGCCTACATAACCTTATCTACCAGACCAAGGAAGAAGGTATCAGATCACTGTAGTTCTAAACACCTTTTTTGAAAAAAGTGCATTTACTTTATATATATATTTTGAATTCAAGTCAGTAAAGTAGTCTGGTGGAAGAAGCCCGCATCACCACTCCTCTTCCCCCCCCCCTTTTGCTGGGGCGGGCCTCGCCTTTGTGTGAAGGCTACATTCGATTTGGAATCGAGAAAAGGCTAAAGCCCTAATTTCACTATATCAAGAATCAAATTGAAAAGATTTGGAACCCCAACTCCAAAGGAAGGGCATTTTCGGGGACTAGCCTGCTTCCACTTTCTGATGTCAGATAGACTGACGATCAGAATACAAATAAGATTAAAAAGGCCATCATTGGGGCAAACAATGCAATTGCTTCGGTGAGTGCAAAGCCCAAAATGGCATAACCAAATGATTGTTTAGCCAATGATGGATTTCTAGCCACGGAATGAATCAAAGAACTGAAGACGTTTCCAATACCGACAGCTGCTCCCGCTGAAGCAATTGTAGCAGCTCCGGCCCCAATTAATTTGGCACTCTCTAACATAAAGAGTGGAGGAATTCTGCTCACGCTACGCTTTTTCATTCAAGATTTCATCTTATGGACTCTTCGTTCATTCTATGCGTCCTTCCTTCTCAATGCCCGGGCATCCATCCAATGCATTCTTTTCGATCTTCTACCCGCTTGCTTCGCATAGGCTCCACAAGCTTCGGTGCGGTACACTGAAGACCAAGCCAATCTCGACAAAGAAAAAAAAGTAAAAGCAACTACATCTCCTTCGGACCCTGAAGTGAACGGCCGCTTTTTAGAGTGTTCTAACCAACAATAACGAGAAAGCTTTTTTGTTTACTCAGGCAAACAAAAAAGGGATCCGCCTCGAATCAAAACGATTTCTCCTTTCTTTTCTACGCGGAGATCTTTCTTCTCTTATGAAATTTCGAGTTTGATCAAGGGCGCTGCAACCTATCCTATGTTGGGCCTGCAGTCACATCACTTCAGGGGTTAGCTCTGCAGATGTTGAAGGAATGGAATAAGGGCAGCTTGAAAGCTTGACTTTCTTCTTTCTGGCGTGACTGCTTTCTTTGCTAGATGGGATCGATCCCAGACCTAGCCTATTGCACCTTTGCTGGTATCCTTATCGTATTCTAAGTAGAAGACCCCACGTACTATCCGAAAGGCTGATTCGTCTTAGTCTTCCGCTTTTTCTAAAGGGAGTGAAAACCAGTTCACGGTGAGCCGAGGGTTAGGAGAAGAGGTCGGTATCATGAGCTCGTCTGTCTATCTTGTATACAATTTGGGGTGCTAAGAAGCTAGGGCTTTAGCTAGCTCTTATCCTCAACCTCTTCAAGCGGCGGCGTAGCGAAGCGATCGGAAGTACTTTCGAAAGCATCTCCGTCGCTCAATAGCAAGCCTTCGTTACCGATATCTTGACTATTGGGATAACTTGAACATAGAAAGATGCCTCTATCAATGAATTTATCCATCTTGCACTAAGTTAGCATGAATTGCTAAAGAGCGTAATTCTACTTTAGAATATTTAACGTAATCGGATAAGAGGGCATCTTCCGATGCAAGGGAATTCTATCTAGCAGACAATGGATAGTCTAATCTCCTATAGGCAAGTGTGCTTGTCAATCCTTCCCTCCCAAGGGGATCCATGATACAGCAGCCAGCTTGACGATCCATCCAAGAGGTAGGATTCTGACTTTCTTTTCGAGCCTAACTTTTTTTTTTTCTTTTGAGGTAGAATCACCCATCTGGCTTGTCAAAGAAGCAATCTAGCTATCTGTGACAGCCTTTGGAAATGACTGTCCTTTCTTTTATGAACACTATTCAATTCGAACAAGCTTTTCTTTACCTAATCGGAAAAGAAGACCAAGGAGATTCCTCCCTTTGAATAGAATAGGATTCTTCTTTTTTAAAAAATGAATATTAATTATTATAATAAGAGAAAGAAGCTTATTCAGGAGCTAAGTGAACTCTAGGAATTTTCCAACTTGAATTGAACACTAAAAGTATCCAAGTGACCTTTGAAAGATTTCCTTTCCTCATCCAAAGAAATGTCTTAAAACTTTCCTTAGCCTAGGTATCCCCGGTCAGTTTTTTCCTCTCCACTTGTACTACAAGAAAGGAGAACTTGGATTCTCTGAAAGTGTTCATTATAGAAAAGAAAGGTTAAATCCATGTCTATTCGGGAACACCAAAGCCTCTGTTAATCCAGTCTAATGGAAGTCAAGTGGAGCCTAAACTAGCGTCCTCACCTTATGCTCCCAAAAGAACTCCCTGGAACTTTATACCTTAAAAGGATCAAAAAAAAGCAGTCAAGTCAAAAGAAGACTAGAAAGAAGTCATAAAAAAGACTAAAGCTCATAGTCAAGCCCCAGCTACTGAGGAAGTGACTGAGATATCCGGAGTCGGTGGGATGACTAGGAGCGGAAGATGCTAGACACCGGAAGGACTTTGAAAAGGACCGAAATGAGGAGCTATAGAGGGGGTAGAAAGGAAAAGGTGCGAAGCAGAGTAACTAGCTAGTTGATTTAAAAGACATTCCTCTAGCCAGTCAGGAAAGCAATAGAGGTAAGATCAAAGCGGATGTATGAGGAGCGGTAGCGAATGGATTCCCGGGTTGTTGATTGGAGGTAATTTTTTTATTTCAATCACCACCGGGCAGCAAGCTCCACGCTTCTCAGTAAACTTCTAGCCGTACCCTGTCCGCCAACCTGCACTGTTCGGGGTCTGTCAATCCAATTCTATCCCTGCGAGCGGGAAGAAAGACGGAAGAGAAAGTGCATTATCATACGATATTTAGTCAATCAAGCAAGCTGAAGTTTTGTAGCACGGTTGGTAGCCAGTCTGTCTGTCAATCAAGCAAGCAAGCCAGTAGCAATCCTCTCTCCTGTCTGTGAAAGGCACGGAGCGGCCTAAGTCAAAGAAGAAGAAGTAGATGCGCATGAATCAATAAGAAAGAGCCCTCACGATACGGAAATCTTTCCTCAAGGAAAAGGCAGCTTAAGCGATATGGGACTGCACCCCAAGCAAGAAAGAAAAAGAATTTGTTGAGGCAGGTGGGAATTTCAACAACTCAAAGAAAAGGACCTCGCTCCACCACACCACTTCCAACACTCGAAATAGATAAGGAATCGAAAATGAAGACAACTTCAGGAGGGGTTTAGACTGAGTCTTGAAAGAAGGAATTCCGCCCTAAGCTAGGCTATTTCACATCAAGGCAAAGACTATTACAAGACTGAAAAGAATGGTAGCAAAACTGCGAAGGAAAGAACTCACGAAAGAAGAAGATAGATCGTGGAAGTCACACGCAAAGGCCAGGAACTGAAATCGCTCAGAAAGAGAAAGAATTCGAAAATCTGTGCTTCGATTGAAGAGTTTTTCCAAAGGGATTGGACCTGACATTAGACAAAAGGGGGCACGAGGGGACTGAGTCACCATACTAGGGCAAGGGGCCTACAACCCCAAAGAGGATCTCCGCGCTCAGCGCTCACACCTGACTCGGAAAGGAAAAGAAGATAGGACCCGCCAACGACAAGGCACCTTGGGAATCCCACGATAAAACAGAAAGAAAGACAGCGCATTCCCTCACAGCCATCTCCTCAGATTCGGATTAGTGAAAATCGAACTAGTCTGACTGAGAAGGGGCAATATGGCAATATGAGATTCCGATTCCTTCGTAGGCAAGGCGTTCCGATCCGCCAGTGAGGCTCTTAATGAGTCTCTTAGTTAGCACTAACTTGCACTTTCCTCATTAAGGGACTAAGACTGATTTCAAAACTAGACTCACAGCAGAGTTAGATTACCTTGTTTACTGTTGATCTGAACTCTTTCTTATATAAGAAATTCCCAGTCGTAGGACTTTCATTTCGACTTTCCTAGTTACCGCTCCGTGGGTCGTATGAAAAGCATCGAGAAAGACTAATGTTCAAAGCGCTACGCACCTCCTAGAACTCTTCTTGGAGTCCGAGCTCAGAGGTCTCTTTTATCGGCTTATTCCACTTCCGTAGGGACTCTTCCAAGTCATCTGATCCTGCAGCTTTTAAGAGGAATCCGCAGAGCAGGACGCTAGTAGGAGGATCACAGACTCAAAGCCTGAGAAGCCGGGAGGATTGGTTTACGACCGGTCCTTTATTAACTAAGTAAATAACTCCTGATCTCCGAAAGCAGAGGCTCCGATCATCCACGGAGAGGGATTTTCCGGCAACAAAAAACCTTTTCTCCCCAACCGAACCGAGGGGATAGACCACGTTATGGCCGATGTGATTACCAACCAAAGGGCAAAAAGGGGACTCCCGTGCCTTGCAGACTCTACTAAAGTTAGAATTTTAAGCACATAGCGAAAGCATGAATTCATACGTAGGAAAGGGCTTGGGCTACTAATCCGATAGATAGATGAATCAATGAATTGAACCGCTGAAAATGATTCCTATTCTTGTGAGCCAGCCTTCTTTATCTATGTCTACCTGAAACCATCTATCTACTCTGGGGGGTGTACACAGGCAAGATAATCATTCTTACATCGCTCCTTTAGCTACACATGGTGTGTCATGCAAACTGTAATTGAAATTGAGAAATTTAGTATTTTCAGTTTAAGTTCGATGTACATCAATGAGTCGAATTCCTGCCTAAGGATAGGACACTCCCTCTGGGCATTCTTCTCAAGCAAGAAGACCAAGCCCTTCGACAAAGCACACTGCACGAGGAAGAATCCATTCAAGCGTTACGGAAGAAGAGGAAGATAAAGGCATCGACGAGGGCGTCGAAAAGGGGATAGCCGGAGCTGATAAGGGTAGTCCAAAGAAGAGTTAGGAGGAATGGAGATTTGCTCCATTATTAGACATCTGGATGGAGAGCCATCTCAAGTGTATCAAAGACAGATTCACGAGACCCTTCCCTTACTTCCCAGCTTACCAGAAAAGAGAATTCAAAAATCAAAGAAGTTTTCTCAAGTCAGTGGCCGGGACAACATAAGAGTGCGTGGATCGAACTTTCCACTTTTCACTCGAAGGCAGGTACGAAGTGAAAAGTGTGCTTTCCGTGAGACTAGAAGGATTGGTCCGGTCCGCACGTCATCGATAGAAATGCAATCTCTTTATACCTTCTTTTTTCCCATCTCTGCTTGACTTATCTATTCATTCGGTCAATAAGGCATTCCGAGGAGAAAGATAAGATATTAGATCCAACAGCTAATAGAAATTGGTTCACTTCGGCTAGCTACCAGGTTTCGAGAATCAATCACCCAGGCTGGGAATCTCGGCAATCCCCATAGAAGGACAGCGGGCTAACCCATGAAGCTCCATAAACGCTTTCCTTCAATGAACAGACGAACCGAGCGAGCCAAATGCAAAGAACTCAAGTGAGGAGATCTGGTTACCTTTTCTAATACGTAATACGAGGAGGCAATTAAATTGTTGATGCAGAGAATGACCTCTTAGAAAGAACAAGAAAAGGCTGCGATGAACTGCTTGCCCTAAGTGAACTAACTGCCTTTTTTTTTGTCCGAGTCAGGGGAGGAAGTCAATGAATATTGTTTAGATATCCCCGTCCAATCAAAGCAAGGAGCTCTTTTCGCAGCAATTGAATCAGCAAAAGTAGCAAAAGCATTTTAAGGAGCAGGAGGAGAAGAAGATGCCATAGAGTCTGCTGTTAGGACAAAGATGGTGGAAGAATCCCCTGTTGACGGAATAAGCCTTTTTTCTGGTTTGAAGGAAGAAGACGGTGCCAGTTTTTGCGGGATAGGACCTGCTCTTACATCTGCTGCTATTGCCGTTTTTGAAATACGCTTGACTCTGTTGGAGGAAGAGAAGTAGGAGCGGCAGGCAGAAGGTAAATGATTTTTGAGAAAATGGACCCGTTAAAGACGAATAGGCAGTGATGGCAGATAGTGAAGTTCGAAGGGGAGATTGAATTGGAAAGCTGAAAGCCCAGGGGTGTAATTATTTGATTGAATAGAGCAGGGTGGTTTATTCGATATTCGAAGCGTCGAAAGCAAGAAGCGAAGGCGAATGTTCAATTGGCGTAGTTGAAAGCAATCCAATCAATTCTCAAATCGGGAAACGTTCTGTATGGCCATAATTTGAGGACTTAACCCTCGGGTTCAACTACCAATTCTCTATCGAACGAGGAAAATGCCGAGCCTACTTTTATTAAGAAATAGATAGATTCAAAATAGATGAATAATTCTTCTGAGTATGCTTCTTCTTCTGTTAGGAATTCCTCTACTGCTTGTTCATGTGAACCTACCGATTCTAATGGTTTGTGCCTACCCGACGGGGGAATAGGGTGGGGAATAGCTAGGATAATTGTTAATATCAAAAGCGCGTTGGTCAAATGAGAAGGAAAAAACAAAGTAGGCTGGCGATGTTGCTGGTGTTGAAGGTTCAAGAAGAAAGTTTCATTGTTGTCTCTTCTTCCTAGGCAAGGTGCGGAGGACTATGTATTTGTTGGCTAGTTTGGGTGGATAACTCGGAAAGTTCGGTTCGTTCCAACAACTCGGGTTGGGAAGGAAGGTTATCAATTGTTTATCTTACCGGGAGTGCGAAGGACGGTTTATCTTTCTTTAGGGCAAGGTACGGTTCTTTAGATAAATCTTAGCTAGAAAGGTTGATAATTCCATTAAATGCAGAATCGCTAGGCCTTTCCAACCTGCTTCCGAAGAGCTAGGCAGGGAATTGCTAAGTACGAAGCTAGGCACACCACGAAGAGAGCTAGGCAATGAAACTAGACGAAGGCGATCGCCAACCTCGACTCAATCAAACAACCCGGCCGGGTAGGCGGGTCAACTTGAATACTTAGTTTCCTAAATTGAATAAGCTGAATTGGAAGAATTTTCGAATATTGAAGACCCTGATAGTGAGGTATTTGGCTCGACGACGGTTGAAGTTGAATCAACAGTTGAATAGACAGGTTCAGAATACCACAGCATGATAGAAGCCATAGAGAGGCTTTCTTTCGGTAAATTCAAGTCTTTGAGACATTATTCTGGTTTATCGACCGACTCAGTGGAGGATGCTTCCGAATTTACTCTTTCATCCGTTGCTGAATCAAAACTCTTTCGTCAACCACCCGCACCCGCTTTTTTTTTTCGTTTCTTTCTTTGCATGTATGAGATGGGATTCTTTTTGATTTCCTTCCTCACCGCCTAACCTCATCCAATCAAGTCTTGAATCTAGTTCCGGTAGGTACGAATCGACTACGGTTTCATCTTCAACCAACCGCTCTTCTCCATCAAATGTCTCATACTTTCCCGCTGGGTTTACCCGAACTGACGCACGCTTAACGGAAGACGTGAGGAGTTATTCAGAAATGGGACCTTTCATTAGACGATTCTTCTCCTGCTACATTAGACTCCGATGAAAGAGTTCCATGGCGAGACGAACATGTGATTTGAGTGAGTTTTTGTTTATCAAAAGTATCAATTCCGGATTTCTATATGTATGAGATCAACTGAAGCGGGCCACGCTATAGTGACAGGCAAGTCCGGTGTCTTTCCCATAGCACAACAGCAAGACCCTCATGCAGCTTCCCTTTCTTTCCCTAGCTATCCGAGTCAGTCAAGTCAAACCAGATATTCCCCATTCCTTGAAAACAAAAAGGGCATTCTATAATCGCTTAAGTGCCTGACTGGTCTTTCTAGGAATTGAGAATTGAGGAGTCAGCCCTTGCTCTTGTTTCAGTTTTATGACTTTCCGATCTTTTAGGTCCCAAAATAGGATTCTGTGCTTGTACTGTGTCAAAAAAGTCCCACACATGCCTCCTTTCAGGCAGTTCAGGTTCAGTTCCTTGCCTTACCGCATCTATTCATTCAAGTGGGCATTTGTCCTTAAAAAACCCCTTCTTGCAAAGAGCTAGCTTATTCGTTCTAACCTTCTGATTCACGTCCGGTAATGCCACAGAGCTTATTTTTCATGAAAACATCTGCGTCTTATTGCTGCGGATTCGTGAAAAGAGAGGATTCGATGCTTTCTCCCATAGAAAAAATGGATTGATTCTAAAGCGGCTTTCAAGTCTTCTTTTAATGCCCCAGTCCGGAATCCGCCTCTTTACTTTAGCAAAGGCAGCCATTCCTTTTCTATTTCCTGCTAAGACTCCTACTAGGGGAAATGGCAGTTTATTTTCTTCATGCCATGAATGAAGCATATTTCCAGAACGAAATGATAAAGAAAGAGATCAGATCATACCAATGTCTGACTTTCATTCCCTTCCTTTCACCGACATCTAGCATATTACAGCACCAGCCCTTATTCTGCAAAAACAGAAGTGGGCATCTTCCTTTCCCCTTTCGCGGATTCTCAAGCAGGGGATTCATTCTTCCTTGCGGCCTAACTAGCAGCTTAGCTTGCTGTTGTCAGTCTGGTTTGCATTCTATTCAAAGCATTTTTCTTCCTCGCCACCTTCAAGGGCAAGGGATTAAATGAAAAAGAAGATCGCCTAGTGCCCGAGGGGATAAGGTTGGCCCTTCTATGAGTAAGACATACCAGTTATATATATAAAGTACGACCCTCCTGTAGAAAAAAGGGAATAACAAAATCAAGATCATGCCGAATGCAATGAAGGGACATAAAATGCTAATAAGGAGATTTGGTTCCTATGATGAGAAGACAGGCCATAGAGGATTGATTTTGACCTTTCCAAATTGGAAGATTGGAACGAGCGACCGGATCAAAGACATTGTTAAAACATAAACTAACGTACAGCCAAGTGAGACTAATAAAAAGAAAAGAAAGCAGTAAACGAGTTGATTCGATCACCGGCTTCTCCAATAATAAATATATCAAAAAGACTTTCCAAGATACAAATCAAGTTAACCTTTTCTCTTTAAAGATCTTTAGCAATTGTGGATGGGTGTTCCTTAGTCTCTTATTTGCAAGTGAAGTCAGTAGTTCAGTTTTGGTTTTGGCAGGCCTCTGAAGAGGGGACGAGCGTGCAACTACAACAAGTAACTGTCTTTCTGTTCCCGATCCAAGAGTGAAGGTATGAGAATGAAGATGCCGAATTAGAAGAGTCGGGACTGCTTCTGCTTGTTTTCCTCATCTCCGCGGATTGGAATGGAAAGAAAAAACCTTCGCCCCTTTCCATCAAAAACCACAAGGCTTTTAATGGGACGAGGTTGATGTGATCGGAGCAACCAAAAGGGAGTTCTGATACCGATCTCGGCTACCTTACTCAAAAGAAAAAGGAGGTCAGGGCAGCAAAAACTAGATAGGAAAGAAAGGCTATCACGGCCTAACCAAGAGAGACATTCTAGCTCCCCGCGCGGTCTCATCTACGACCCTACTCCTGACTTTTCGTGGATTAGCTAGCTGCCCGACCTTACTTAGTGAAAGTGTCTCCGACTCAACCAAGACAGGTTCAATCCGCTTGTCAAGCTATATTACAAACCAAGGGCTTGACTGAAACTAGGAATGCTATAAATGATGGAGTCGTCTTTGGCAACTAAGAACTCATTTTATTGGCTGATGGTCCATTTGTGATGGTTCTAGGCCTGCCTTCCCCGAAGTGAAGGTTTTCCCTTTTCATTACAGGGCAGCCTCTTCACGTCGGGAAATCCATGACTTAAGATTTAGTCGGGGTATACATAGGAATTAGTGGAGTTCATAAGCCACCAACGATCTCCTTTTTAATGCGAACTTAGGGCTTTCCACACCCCTTCGGCCTGACCAATCCATGGCAACCCCCTACCAACAGAAGGGAGTGCTTTCTCCACGCGAAGGAAGAGACAGAGGGTAGCGTCCTTAGTCTGATCGTACGCTTGTCCAAGTAAGCCGATCTTCACCTCATCTTGGGCGGGGCATCGATAGTCTCTAGGGCTTTGTCTTCTTCTTTCCCAATCTCCTATCGTCGTTGATCCAACCATTTCATGCATGTGGGTTGCCCAGTCCGGAGAGGATCTAAGGGAAGGTGGGGCGTAGACCAATCAGTCAGAGTGAGGTTCTCAAGGGAGGCGTAAGAGGGTGCTGATTCCGATGTCTTTTCTTTATGAGTCTACCTTCTCTTTTTTATTGTACATTAACTATTTACATTCTTTTTTCAGTCATTCAAAAAGAAGCGAGGATATAAGACCGACTTTCATCTTTCTTTCAATCCTGGCGAGTCAATTCAAGCTTTCTTTCTTCCTCTCTTCCAATCAAGTATCTCGCTAGCGAGCGCCTTGAGTTAGGGGAATCCTGATAGCGACTTATATTACCCTAATGCCTTTTCAATTTCGCTTTCTTCGTCCCTGAATAGTTTCAATGCTCTTTCAATCCTTCCAGTGCGCAAAGAGTCTAAGTAATTTCAACTTAAGTAACCTTCATTCCTCCCTTATTGAGAATCTATATGGCTTTGTTCGTCTCTATGATTTTCTTTTTCAATAGCCAAAAAACTGGAGTTTCAGGTCTGCGAGAGGTCAATGTACTAGGGCTCATGCCCAAATAGGGGCTTTCTTTTCTCTTGCATGCGCCTTCGTTCCTCATTCATTCAAATCAAAGGAAGCTTCATCGGGAAGGGATAGGGATGGCGCATTGGCTTGGTTGGCGGCTGGCGGGCTTAGCTTAGAGAAAGGCTTACTTCTAGTTCCTTTCGGGTAGCGCGAGTGGAAAGCCCTACAAAGTAAGCCCTCAAAGTCTTTAAGTTAAGGGAGTTGAACAGAAGATAGAGTTTCAGTTCCAGTGAAAGCCCCTACTCCCAACAAGTTGGAAAGTCAAGTTCAAGTGCTGAAGTCAAAGAGAAGTTTCTTTTTTCTGTGACCGCGGTTACAGTTGATCTGATTCAAGTCATAATTTATATGGGATTCCCAAAGTTATTACTAGAAGGCAAGACGCGAAGAATCGAAGAATTACAGATGAATGTACAAAAAGAACTTAATTGTGTGAACCGAAAACTCAACATTGCTATTACAAGAATTACAAACCCTTATGGGCACCCTAATATTCTTGCAGAATTTATAGCCGGACAGTTAAAGAATAGAGTTTCATTTCGCAAAGCAATAAAAAAGGCTATTGAATTAACCGAACAGGCAGATACAAAAGGAATTCAAGTACAAATTGCAGGTCGCCTGGACGGAAAAGAAATTGCACGTGTCGAATGGATGAGAGAAGGTAGGGTTCCTCTACAAACCATTCGAGCTAAAATTGATTATTGTTCCTATGGAGTCCGAACGGTCTATGGAGTATTAGGCATCAAAATTTGGATATTTTGGGAATAAGAATACTTTCCCTGGCTTTACTCTTTACACTATATCCATTGATAAAAAAAAATAGAATAAAAAAAAAACAAACTTTTTCTTGCCTCACAAAGATTGGGTCTTCCCTACTGCCGGCAGGACCTCGTAGAGTTTATCAAAGATTACCAGCCTGGTCATAAAGAGATATGCCGGGGCGCGCTCGTGGAGCATCATCTGGTTTTGGCTGAAGGGGCCAAACCAGTCAAGCAAAAGCTGAGAAGCGGAAGTGAAGTAGAGTAGAGTAGAGGAAGATGAGCAATTTGAGAAAGGAGAGACAAGATGCGCTGCTCCGTGAAGGAAAGGCACTAACAACCAACACCGGATGGGTGACATAGCAGAGCAGCTTTGAGTGAGAGAGGAGAAGAAGGCGGGGAAGGCTTTCTAGGGAGTAGGGGGTGCCAGAAAGAAAGGATTAGGATAGGAATGAAAGGTTTGATAGGCCAGGCTATCACGTCGGGATAAGGCAGTAGGAGATCAGAAGCTTATGGCGGGAAGGATGGATTACGGATGGGATGGGGAAATGAAAGCTTTCGACGGCTGGTGAGACTGGGTGATCGAAGTAATGAGCGGCCATCCAATAGGGCTTGTGGGTTGGGAGGTAGAGGGAAGAACTCCTGAGGTCGGAGAAAGCCTATTTTAGAAATCCCCTGCTGCTTGTTCGAGTTCGAGGAGACATTTTCTTTGGTAGGTCGAACTTTCAAGAATAAATGAAGAAGGAGTTAAGGCTTATTCAAAGTATCTCGTCCCAACGACGGGCGAACGGAGCTCTCGGCCAGAATCTGAATCCGCAGGCCTTCTATCCGACGGGTCTCAAGGCGAGGTTATTAAGGAATTGACTCGGATTCATCCAATACTCCTGGGCGAAGCAATGAGCACTCGATTCGACGGTCCCCAAGTGTTCGGGAGGAGTGAACAAAAGCAGAGGGGGTCGATCGACCAACATCAGATAGAGATGCCAGGTTGAAGGATATAGGTACTTGCTGGACTTGATGGACTTGAATCTCCTAATTTCAGGGATGTAGGGGAATGATCAAGATCAGAGTCAGAGGAAGACGAGAAGACAGTTATGTTCCTCCGAACAATTTCTACCCCATCCATTTCAATACCATCTTTTTTAGAGTGAGGATATCTTGCCTCCCCGCACCTTTCCCTGATAACCCTACCTATGGGGGAGTTTACGAGCCTTTTCGAAGATTCTGGCTATAACAATATGCTAGGTGGTTAAGGTTCGTCCTCCGTAGTACCATCTTTTTCATCACAAGGTCTTTCCACCCATTAAAGAATAGGAGGAGGACAGAATAGGTCCTCCGTCATTAGAGTAGTTGATCCCAGTCGTCCCTCATGGAAACATCAACATTCGGAAGGAAGACAGTAGTAGATTGATCCGGAAAGCCTGAGGTTTAATCAGGTCAGAATGAGATATTGATTGGACAGGCAGATCGGGGTCATTGAAGTAAACTGCAATGAAAAGGCGGGCTTTCTAATTTGAGAAGGGGATTTGAAGGTTGGTCGAGCGAACAACTTATAGGCAGTCGGAGTCGGTTAACCAACACCAGACGAGATGCCCCGAAGGGGCAGGAGATTTTTCTGATTCGAGGAGGGGATTACCTGCGGCTAGGGGGCAGGTTGATATTTATTGACAAGGCTATACAAATTTCTTTCTGACGAGAACCTCCTTCACTACGATCGTTTGGGCCGGTGGCCCTTCCAGATATAGTGGCAAAGGCAGGATTCTCTCGTCTCATTAGACTCCTCCATTCGCAGGTGGTTAAGGTTCAGAATGTCCTCCATTGAAGGGGAAGGTTGAAGAGAATCAAATAGGGCTAGCTCCTCTACTCTAGTAGTGGCATACCATCCAAATCTCCCTATGATGAACCGATTGAGTGTACCACTCAAAAATGCTCCTCATCTATTTATGTTATGCATGAAAGACCGAAGACTACTAGACCGAAAAAAGATTGGAGTTCTTTAAGGACTGGCCTCTTAACTGCGGGGGGTCTATTCCTTCCTCCCCCGCGGGTCTCCTCACCTCTCGGTTCATCTCTCATGCAACTAGAGGATTTCCGATTGATCAAATGGGAGGCTCATCTGGGAAAATAGGCGCATGACATGAAGAGTAGAGGAACTATGTTATATACTTTCGGTTGGATCTGATATTCCTCATATTGGATAGATATACGACTCTAGAAAGTAGGCCTAGGGGAGGAGTAGCTGAGTTCCGTAGAAGGGTTGAGTGCAACGAAATGAAATACTATTGATGGCTGAGGCACGAAGTAGGGTCGATAGACGCTGCGAAGCGAGGTTACGAGCTTACCACATGCACCTCTATTCCTACGTTCTTTTAGTACCCCGATTCTCACACCAGCTGATGGGCAGCTAAGCAGGCTGTAAGCCAGAGAAGGAGGTGCCGGTTTGGAAGCCCATGTAGCGTAAGTATAGAAAGGCTTAACACAGGCAAGTCAATAAGGCTCAGAAGAAAGTCCCATTCTCTCTTTCATAGACATCTCACCACCTTTGAATCATTGACCAAGTCTATGAAGTGTTCTTTCACTTTCATTAAATAGCGCCAGAGTGGAATGAAGTAGATGAGTCCATTGTCCATTGAGTTGGAGTATGAATTCATTTTCCTTTGCTTTGGAGATAGACCTCTCTTTCACCCTTTTGGAGAGGCTTGGTGGTCGGAGAGGGAGCCATCTTGAGAGAAAGGATTAGAGATAGGGAAAGGGGTCTACTGATCATCCAGGTACCGCTCCCTTTTCAGAGATAGGGGAGCATTCTACTATTGAAAAGTCCTCCCCTCTAAAGAGAGTGAGTGACCAACGAACGGAGATAAAAGGCGTCAGTCTATGACGCAATCTGCAGAGAGATGTTGCATAAAACCGTCAAATGCTACGTGGATTACCTAGCCGTAAAAGCCGTAAAGGAGTCGACCACTTGGCGGATTTACGAAAAGTCTTCCTTAGGCTTAGGCAACACAACCTGAAGATGAACCCTCTAAAGTGCTTCTTCGGAGTCTCGTCAGGGGAATTCTTCGGAGTCATAGTACGAAAGAATGGGATTCAGGTCTATCCCGAAAAAACAAAAGACATACTGGGGATGCCGTATCCTACTAATATCAAGGAATTGAGAGGCCCCCAAGGGCGGCTGTCCTATAGAATCAGGCTTCTCGCCAATAGAGTTGGAAAGTGCCAACCCTCTTTTCTCGCCTATAAGTCAGAAGCCTAGGGAACTAGAGGTGAGAAAGAAAGGAATGTATCATAGGCAGAGTGAAGTAGATGAGGATCCGTATTCCATTCAAAGAGTGAACAGCCGGTAGCCAATCGATCAGGCGTAGTAGCTGCATCAAGCTAGATTAGCTCGCCTTAGGGTGATTAAGAAGATAAAAAGAGCCTAGAGTTCGGTTTCGAAGAAAGATTGATTTTACTTTCTTCTTAACCCTAATCGTAACCAATAGGAGTCAGAGAATCCAGGAAAGGCTGGGGATGAATACCCCGGAATGACTGCTACTTAAAGGGGATTGGCTTTTCAACTGAGTTGGTGAAAGATGAATTAGGTCTTAATTAAGGAATAGCATAATCATAATCATTAGATTCGCCAGTACTGAAAGACGAATATTGTATCGCATTCCGAGGGCGAGCAAGCGCGTTCTCTTAATAAGACAGAGCACAAGCAGCAAAACCTGCTAAGACTAAGACAAGCTAACCCAAAGATCTACCAGTGGGACTACCGAGTTCAGTGCCTGGGGAGAAGAGCAGCAAAGCAGACTTACCAAAGTGGGGATAAGTATTTCCAAATATCTTTACAGGACTCTGAATGGCTAATCTGATTGAGCAGATGGTTAGCCCTAGGCTAGAGAGACTGTTTAGGCCACTGTATAGGAAAGCCTAGCCCGAGCATATTGATAGGGAACAAGGTGGTTTTCTACCGGAGCTTACCTTGCTCTCAGGAGAAGGCAATGGGTCAGCCTTAGAACACATGGCTCGGTTCACTTGCCAGTGGTAGGGGGCTTCGAATGATGATTACCTAAAGCTTAGGTAATTCCCAAGTTCACTGACAGGCTACGCATTTGGTATATTTGGTATATTCATCTTCCACCGAACTCGATACACAAAAGAAAAGGGAAGACATTCAAAATGAGTTTCAGTCCCACTTCTTTAGGACTGATCCTGCTCTGCCCATGGCAAACTTGGCTCGATTGAAGAAAAATGACATATGCAATTAACCAGACACCATATTCAAAAATGAATGGCCAATTTTGTGCTTTTTTTTGATGGCCCATCCCTTTCATAATCGCAGCGCAGAGCAACAAGCCACAAGAGAGGCATTGCTTGCTTCCCGCTTGCAAACAGTAACGGAATGTTCCGCGTCTGGTCGAACATTTTTCCTCTTCCTTACAGTCGAGCTTCAAACCATCCAGCCTCTCCTTTTAGTCGAGCTGAATTACACGTCCGGTCCCAAAGCTATTCCTAACTCGAGGTTCAGTGATCACTCCTTTTCTAACTTATCCAGACTATAAAAGGCTTTGCATACAAACAGGAAAGAGAAAGTCTGATCATGACCTCCTCTTTTATTTTATCTTCCGATAATAACATTAGATTTTCATTTATTCCATTATCTGTTATCGTATATAAGGAAGAGTTCCGTCTTTCTTCAATCGAGTAAGATACTTGATCGAGAAGCCGTGGGACCAATGAGCCCGCTACTATGGCTCCGAAATGGGGTCTGCGGGCCGGTAACCTGATCGACGTAAGATCCTTGATTACTCTTGAAGAAGGGTAGACTGAAGTTCCTTATCAAAAAGTGACTCTTTGTAGGTAGGGGAGAAAGATTGCTTTATCATCCGTTAACGTTAACAGCAGTCAATCGTTCCTCTACTTTACAGTCTCTAGCGTTCCTTCCTTCAGTAGGAAATAAGTATAGGAAAGCTAATAATAAGAATTCGTACAGTCAATCAACAGCAAATCCTTTAACAGCAGCAAACCAGAGCGATGAAGGGGAGACTGAAGTTGCTGTTTTTACCTTTAGTACGGGGATCGAACCTGTTAAAAGAAAAAAAAGATTTCATTTATAATTCACTTTCAGAGCAGAATTCGGTTACTTCAGTACGGGCAGAAAGACAGACTGAAGTTCCTTAGTTCTATCACTAATATTAAAATAGCAAATCGTACAGCATGCAATCGCTACGGGTACAGGAAAGCGCTCCGATCTCTCGAATCTCTCAGCAGTCGCACAGTAGCAGTCGCAGTCGGGAAGGAGCACGAACGCCTAAGACTTCCCTACTTGTCTTTCTTTCCTATTGCTCATGCAGACGAGGACCAAGATCAGCCTGGTCCTTCTGAAGCTAACACTCGAGACGAGGCTTTGAGCGCCGAGCAAGAGATAGAAGATCCCCTTATTGGTGGGGAAAGCTTATCCCAAATCACTACGCGGCTTATGCTCGAATATAAGGGCAAGGCTGCGCTTCCTCCTTTTGATTACTTTCATCAAAAAGCTCATCCATCTTTGAGAGTAAAAGAAATATACTCTTACAGATGGATGAGCTTGATCCCGATCGGGGATGGCTTGTGAATGGGGCCAAATTTATCAAGACCCGGAACGGCAAAAACCATTCATTGGACTCTCTCCATGAGATCTTTAACAATCTTGAGAGGGAGCGCCGGAATAGCCCCTACTTTCGCGTTTTTGTTGAAAGAAGGGATCGGGGATACCCTTACCCTTGACCAGACTACTTTACTAGAAGTCGAATTCAGTACAGGAACTGGTTTAAGGGCTTGATTCCGATTTTTTCGGGTAAGCCAACCCCGTGAAGGAAGGTGGGGGAAGCAATTCACCTTGTGTTGTGACTCATTCCTTCGGTCGGGCCTTCTTCGAACGTCGATCAATCTATCACAACATCCCAGGCCGCTCTGTCATTGTCTGATTTTTGGTTGTCTGATCACACTCGAAATTATGTATCTACTTATCGTATTTTTGCCCCTGCTCGGTAGTTCCGTAGCAGGTTTTTTCGGACGTTTTCTAGGATCAGAAGGAAGCGCTATAATGACCACTACGTGCGTTTCATTCTCTTCGATCTTATCTTTGATTGCTTTTTATGAAGTCGCACCGGGAGCTAGTGCTTGCTATCTAAAAATTGCTCCATGGATCTCATCGGAAATGTTTGATGCTTCTTGGGGCTT
>NC_040010.1:52500-120000 GCF_016545825.1 Eucalyptus grandis
ACCCAAAGCGAGTTCGCCACCAACTGTAGCGGCACCATCCGCTAAAATTTGTCCTTTTTTAATGCATTTACCCCGCGGAACCTGGGGTTTTTGATGCATACAAGTATTTTTGTTGGAACGTTGATACATAACTAATGGAATGCTTAAAGTATCTCCATTGCCCAATAAAATGATCTTGTCAGTATTGGTATAAATGATCTTTCCCTCGTGTTCGGCTATAGCGGTAACCCCTGAATCTAGAGCCGCTTGGCGTTCCAACCCAGTTCCAACAATGCACTTCTCGGACCGAGAAAGTGGAACTGCTTGGCGTTGCATATTCGAACTCATTAAAGCTCGATTCGCATCATTATGCTCGATAAAAGGAATGAGAGAAGCTCCAATAGAAAAATATTGGAAAGGAAAAATACTTCGAAGATTAACCTGTTCCCATGCAATAGTTAGGAATTCTTGACGGTATCGAGCTGGAACAACCTGTTCTTCTTGAATACGCTGATTCAGCGCTAAAGAATTTCCCGCCGCTATCATATAGTATTCATCTCTACTTGGTGATAAATAAAGCATCCGTACTTTTTTTGATTTTGATCTCTCGCTTCCTTCCGCGGGGCTTGGAAATTCAGTTGAAGTTTGATTCAGTTGCCGATTCCGTTTCTGATTCAGTTGTTGAACTTCCTGGGCAAGATCTGAGGACTCTCGCTCGAAGATTGGAAAGGCGGGTTCGGAGTCAGATCTGGGGTGGGGTAGAAGCTAATCTTCATATCGAAGGGTTCCCTTTCTTGATAGCACAGGAAAGAGGCTAGCACTAGCAGTGCGTATTCCATCAAGAGCTGCTCAATCTATGCAACTTGGGATCTTATGGCTTCTTCCTCTATCGTTTTTGGGGAGCTCGGGTCTCAAGGACCCCGTTCCCTACTATTGAAGCAACAAATCCTAAGATAAAAATCTTTCGAGGCTCAATCGTAGAAGCGTGAAATGCACCTGATCAGGCAATAGGTATGCCTATAACTGAAAGGTTAGCAGACATCGTATATCTGTTTAGTTCAGAGGACCACTCGTTACGCTTCTGTCGCTGCGTTGGGAGACACTGACTCATCGTGTGAAGGACAAGACACCAACCAAAGAGACCGGCTGAGAGCCAACTCTAATGCCTGATTATTATGCCATGGGGCCCTTCTTTCCGATACTTGCCACTCCGAAGTTGATAATCTAGCTTTCTGCTGAGTTGATGTGAAGTGATCAGACCTGGACGACTAAAGAAAGCCGGTTGAATAGAGCACTAACAAGGCTGAATTTACCGATTTCTGGGAAAACATCTAGTGTCTGTTTGCCCAGGGAGCAACAAGACAGGTCACGGGTCAAGCACTCTAAGGGTCAATTTACGAGTCCATGGCCTCGGCCCCGCCATTCCCATCTACACCCAGAAAAAGAGCAATTGATGGCCATCATAAGATAAGCATCTTTTGAAGTTGACACCAAAACATAACCCAAGGGTTCGCCCGATAAGGCATAGGAGGAAGTTTCATCGAGGTCAATTTGCACTGTTTAAGTATGTAGGGACTCTATGCATTTATAACAGAAGATAGCATTGATCCGAGATTGTGGAACAAGGCTTTTCAAGCGTTAAGTAGATTACAATTCCAAATACGAAGATAAAGAAGCGCCGCTTTAACGCACAGCGCTAGAGGCAAGGGTCGCGCAAAAGAAAAGGCCTTTGGTTGGGGAAGGTTGAGATATTTTTTAGAAAAAAGATACTCATGCCCAGTCCCATTAGCTATAAAGTTTCTGATCATAAAGTCAAGTTAGTGCTGAGCATAGATAGGTATGCGAGCCAAAGAGAAAGAGGAACTACCCCGGTCTTGAGGGGACTTTCTAGACCAAATGAGGCGTCAGATGAAGGATTCGCCGAAAAAAGAACTAAAGAGACAAGGGAATCTTTCACAGAGGCTTTCGACCCCGTTGTTCAGACGTCGACAAACCAAGAGATCCTGTCTCTCACGAGGAGCCGTAAACAAATCTACCGTTTCAGACGTACCCAAGGGCTTGGCTTGCCCGAAGGAGCCGCTTCTTCCACTTTTCCAGTAGCTGAGCACTCAACAAGGGAAGGGGGATAGCACCGAGCAACTGGCAAAGTGAGTTAGTTGTTTGATTCCAGGTTCCAGGGTAGGATACATACAAAGAAGGTGAGCTCTCTTAGGTTTTCCTATAAAGATAGGAAGGATAGCAAGGCAAGGGAGTTGTGGAAGTGCTACAGGCACATATTAGTGGCCTGACGGACGAGGTCACCATACTAAAGTGTAAGCAATGGTTCGACAGAGATGGTTCGGATGTTGGTGCCAGAGCCAAAGGTATTTACGGGCCCCCGAGATGTTCAAAATTGGTCAAATGGAAGACGGTGTGTCAACCGAAGTGTAATGGGGGATTCGGTCTTATAAAGTTGAGACAGACCAATGAGGCGGCCTTGCTTATGAAGCTGGGATGGGGGATCCTCTTGAAACCAAATGCTCTTTGGGTGAGAGTTTGTCGGTCAAAAAAGTATGTAAAGGAGTCAATCAATAGGGAAAGCTCATATGGCATAGATTAGTGCATGGAAGAAAGAGAGAATGTGCTTTGACATCCTCCCACCCAGTCTCGCTAGTGAATAGAAGTACCAGGATTGAAGATGACTGCTTCCGCTAAGGAAACCCAGAACTCATTCCCAGATCAACAAGTCTATCGATTAGATCAGTCTACCGGGCAGTTATCAAGTAAAGAGAGCTAGGCCATGCAAGGATTGAAAAGCGGCATAGAAAGGCAAAGACAAGTGAATACCTGCAATCAGAGCTAGACAATTAGATTTCTATAGAAAGGCAAGCAGTCAAAGTAATAGACAAGTACCCATGATAGGATAGGTCTAACGTCTAACACCAAGCCCAAGCATACAAGAGAGAGCAAGGCAAGTGCATAGCTTGCTAATTGAATCTCCTTTTTCGGGTATTCAATGCTTGGACTGGTGCATGGAAAAAAGCAGTAACAGCCAGTACCTGTCCTAGATTAGTGGACATCTTGCTTCTGACATGCCTGTCCATCTTCATTCTATATGATGTGATGTTGCTAGTTCAATCTGCTAGTTAGACTAGTCAGAGAAGCTGCGGTGAATCAATCAGTCTTAGCTAAGGAAAGCTTTTTTTTATTCTAATTGGACACCCATTGGAAAGTGGATGAAAGAGACCTGGAATAAGCAACCGTACAGCTAGCATTGACCTAGACTGTCCGGGCGGATCCAGTACCGGCATTATGAGGCAGTTTCTCTGTGCAGAGGGGCTCCTTGTTCGATGCGAGATAGATTGAGATAGAGATGTGTGTTGAGTCAAAAGAGTAACCGGAATACCAGATCAAACACAGCTGACATGGGAGAGAGTGCTGCTTTGGCTGTCTCCCAATCATGCTGGTACTTTGACTGCTAGGATAGGAGCTAAATAAGGAAAGCTCTCTGCACAGTCACTCGTGCACCTGCCTTGATGGAAGTCCCTAACTGCATACTGGCATATCCTAAATAGAATCTATTGCCTATCTCACAGCTAGAAGAGAGTAGAGTTTCTTCATTTTCTCTTATATAAGATCTCGATTGGTTATATAAGAGAATAGATGCTAGAGCTAGTTTTCTAGAATAGAGAACATAGAAGGAAACTTCTCTCAAGGGAGTCGAACTAAGGCATTCTCTCATTCATGTTGAAAAGCGCTTTCAACCTTGATATCGGAAGACCTGGAAAGGTGAACTCCACTCCCATTTGAATGAGACAAAGACACGTTTTGAATACCATTGATGACCATTGGAGCTATTGAAGGTGATTGGGGCGAGAGACCCTCGGGAGAGGATTGATAGTCTATTTCACTCGACCATCGAACCATAGTACGATGCGATGCTTGCGAGTCAATTGCACTACCGGTTCTTCCCTGCCAAGAGGATCTGACCAACTTGAACTAGAACTGGGACTGTCGCTAAATCCGTCCCGGTCCAAGACTATACTCCTGGGCACAGGCTTTCCTTTCGAGACAGAAAAAGAAAGGGGATGTACGCAATCCAATAAGTTAGGGCACAGGGCTGGCTTGCAACTGGATGACGAGGATCACTGTCTGCACTTAAGAAACCGTGGACAGACTACCATCGAACTGGACTTCCACTGGCTAGTCTGGCGAATGAGAGAAAGCTACCGGTCTCGGCAGTCATAGCTTCTGCGGTATCGGACTCTGATCTCGTCTTTCCCCATCTCCTCCGGCAGAAAGGGCTCCAACAAGGGTTTCCAAATAGCGCACGCGGGATCCACTGTAATAGTTAGCGAAGGACTCTTATGCGCGAAAGCATTTTTGTCTCAGTCTAAGTAAGGAAGGGAGGTTCTACAGTGCTAAAGTGATAATTGAGACAGGGAGAAGAATGTTGGAACAGAAGAGCTACAGACAAGAAGAACTACCGATGTTCAGTGTACCGATCAGGAACTAAGACAGACGAGCTTCCCTCACCGAACTCACTAAGCGAGGGCCTTGTTCAAGTCTTCCAATACGGAGTGCGGAAGGTTCCAAGTAGGAATCTATATCCGCCCGATCCGATCCATAAGGCTTCTTCCGTACAGAGAAGTGTTTCGGAGTGGAGAGATGTACGGAATGAGTGGTTCACGCACACTAGATGGCTTAACTGAGAGACCCTCTTCACATCACACACATATATAAGGGCTAGTGCTTGCCGAGCTGTCTAAGATGACTAAGATAAGCAACTATGACTACGAGTGGGTACTAATCGAATCCATTTGACTAGTTCCCTGAAGCTTCACATCAAGCTATGAAAGAAAGCTTGGGCGAAAGGAAAAAGCTCTCAGAAAGAAAGAGGTTAACTCATCGCCCTATCCATTTGCTTATACTACATTATGATGAAAAACTCTTTGTTCATTTTTTCACAAATAAGGAACACTGGGAATTTGCGTTCCGGGATCCTTGATCAGGCCCAGATCAGAGGAAGACAAAGAGTCCGGGTCAGTCAGAAAAGAGGAGACCACTCAATTCACCGACTGGTGACGGAGCCTTCACCATTTGATCGGATCGGTCTTAGACTATTGGATTGGAGTTGAGCCCAATTCTTCGCCTTTGAAGGTAGGTTCACGCCCATGAATGGTCTAAGAGGTTCAATAAATAAAAAAAAGCCTACGAAAGAGCGAGGACTATAACTCAAACTAAGGGGAGGGGCTCTCGTCTTATACGATCTTGGAGAGAGGTCTTTGTCTCAGCACTCAAAGTACAAGAAAGAGGCCTGCTCCACAAGCAAAAAAGCACGGAAATGAAAAGAGAAAGTCTCCTTCATGACTCTAGATAGCCTTCAACTTCCTTTAAGCCTAGTGAAATCAATCCCACCTGTCCCTTAGTTCAGCGCAAGAGAATGGATAAAAGAATAAATTTGAAATCCCATATCGACATCGGAATCAACAGTCAAGGAATCCAATCAGTCCCACTCGGATAGGATAAGAACCTGCCCTCCACTATCAAATCTTACTGTGAGAGTTTCCGGTGTGATCCAATCAATGGCAGAGAATCTAACTCAACTCTCTTCCTTTCCGTCTTTAAACCCACCGCCCTATACTGCGAAATGAGTTTGTTTCATAATAAGTTGCAAAAGAACTAGAATGAACACCATCTGGAGCTATGTCTGAAAGAAAGTAGATTAATGTAGGTACGCTTAGCGCTTGGTAGGTCAGGAGCAGAGGTTGTAGTATAGTTGTTCCAAATCCAACTTCTGAAGCACAGGGGATATCCAGTTCACTTTTCATAGGTTTTCCTAATCAAAAAGCCCTGTTATAGCAAACTAACAACTATAGTTTCTAATGAAAGGAAATGGGCTAGCCAAACCCGACAATAAGAGGCGAGAATGATTACGCGATTGCTGTTCAAAGAAGACAGGATTTAAACCTTCCCTCAAGTAGACAGGCAAGTCTGACGTGCTAGCTCAATGTTGTTCATTCTTTGCTAAAGAAATAGGGCTTTTTCACTACTTTTGCCAGTCAATGGGTGGAACATTAGGTTCCCTTTCTCGTTTTCTAGTTAGGAAAGAGCTTCCTCAGCGATCTCCCTCATTGCAGGAGGAAGGAACCGGAGCAACCGCTGGAAGGAAGCCTAATGGTATAATTTCACAGACCATGCTTGGGACGCTTCCTCCTTAGTTAGTGCTTTTGAAGTATCCATTTGAATATCTTTTTCAGTGCCCGCTTTCCACAAAGCATTGCCCTTCGTAGCTGCATTAGGAGACATTAGATAGACTCGGGTGATACACTAAAAGAGTCGGCTAGGTAGTATACAATGAAGATTCCCCGCCTGATATCTAGGAAAGCTCCTTTCTGCTGTGCTTGCCACTACTGCCTAATAGGGCGTTAAGCAGTAAAATAAGTAGGCTTTTTTTTCGATTGAAGCTCTCCTCGAACCATTTCTGATGATTGAGCCTATCCCATCGCGGGGAAGGGGGAAGAAGGACCCATTTTCTTCTAAAAGAGCCTATTCGGGGCATTCATATGTTCACCCTCTTATTCTACTTGTGAAATTCCTCCCTTCAAATCAAAGAGCAGTGGATTCTATCACCGGGGATTCCGGGCATCCTAACTATGAAACAGTTCCTTCTTTCAAAGACCCTACTGGACATTATTGACTTGCAAAGACCGGTTCTGCTCGGGGGTATATCTTTGCATAGAAAAAAGAAGTCTTGGCTAAGCCTTAGGCTAGTGAGTCCAAAGAGGCAGAGTCAAAGCAAGGAGTTAGCAAACTGGCATACTTCACTAAATCAGTCTAAGCCGGAAAGCCGTCAAGCAGGCAAAGTCTAGCTGCCTATTCGATTCCGAAAGTCCTGCTAAGATTAGCAGCGCTTACTCGAGCAGCGGTTACGCAAAGAGCGGATATTGCAAAGAGGTGGTAATGCTAATTAAATCAATTCCATAAGGAAACAGCCATACATACCTTATCTCTTTCTCAACCTGCTAGCTCTCGAAGGGGGGAGTAAGCGAGGGATTCTGTGTTGAAGGAAAAAGCCCTGCTCTCTTTGCCTTTTTTTTTTTAGAGGGAAAGTTTTAGTTCTTCCCAGACGGGGATTCCCGGATGGCGAGAATGGGCTCTTTTTGGCGCTGAGGCAGAGACGGTTGATTTTCCTTCTTTCTGCATCTTTGGCGGTCCGAGGGCAGGAATCGTTCAATGCTCTCTAGCCGGTAGTAGGGAAAGCTGCCTTCTTGATGTAGTTGCTTTTGAATCGAGATTGGCATTGCCTGGGTCTTCTTTGAGCTAAGAGTCATTACTCTATTATGATTGATTGCTAGCAGTAATCGAATCGAAAGGAATAGAAAGAGGAGATCCCATGCAGTTAACTCGAAAGGAAATGGAAATGAGTGACTCTGGGGTGAACCAATTGCTTCAAGAGAGGATTTGCTTCGCTTTCTTTCTAAAAGATGGTATTCCTTGCGCTTTCCTCTTTTAGATTAGAAAGATAGCCCTTACTTTACTGAAAACTGATTAAGGAAGTCTTGACTGATTCATCTAGAAAACATGGTCCAACTTGCATGTGTTAAGCATATAGCTCTTCTGAAAGATTCGCTGGTAATGGAAAGAAGGCAGGCAGTCGGTAGGTGTGTGGAATTGGTTGAGGCGAGAAATGATCGGATACAACTGCGAAACTATTACATCAGCATAAATTGAATGATGCGATGGTCTCCATGTGTGCGAGTCAAAACATAATAGGTGATGGAAAATCCACATAACACTTAAAGGGCATTCAAAGGATGAAGCTCCTTATAGTAGCATAGTAGCACGGACTTCTTTGAGTAGACGGTTGAGATAAATCCCGAAAAATCCATCAATAAATGACGAACCCCATGTTGAAGTTTCCCATCGTGTGGCGCGGGGAGGAGCAGAGTCATCAATAGGTAAAGAAGGACAGACAGACAGGCTCAAAGACCGTAATAAGGACATCCACTCCCCCGAAACAAATGAATAAGGTTGGAGAGGGCTTTCGCTCTCGACCGCGGGCCTCCCCTGGAATTCGTTGGTTTGTTCGCCCGGGCGGTGAACCATCGATCAAAACAAGGCAAGTCGTTCAGTTCATGATTAGGATTACCCGACCGGACACGGATTGGAGTCATAACGACGAAAGGGAGGCGAAAGAAGATCATGAAGATTGTTGCATATGAATAGAATCGCACTTGGGAAAGGGAAGTGAATCCCTTGAAGTTCATCCATCCGGCATTGGATGCGTCCGTACCGAAGACGAATTTCCTGGCAAAACGTCTTTGACTACATAGGGTCCGACAAAATGGGGCTTGAACTTGACTCCTGTGTATTCTCATCCCATCTATTAAGCACTTCAGGTCAACGGTACCGCATACCGCCGCTCCCTCTTCTTAGCAGCCCCGGTCTGAAAAGAACATTTATGCATCGGCCCGGGAAACCAAGTCTCGGGACAACTAGTTATTATAAACCGGCAATGCTTCGTTGAGCAAGTTAGCGACCGGTGGTTCCCGAATACACAGGCCCAGGGAGTGCCCAGCTGAGAGGATCCTGTCTTTCACGGGTCATTCCTAGTACCCTTGGAAAGCGAAAGGATGCTCTATTCCCAGCTAAAAAGGTTTCATCACGAATCCCCGAAAACCTTTGTCAAGACAGGCACGAGAGCACCCTTTTTCGGGATATTCCACTGACGTAGGTAAGCTCCCCATCTTATCCGGCAGCTCCGGTACTTAGACAAATTAAACTATTTCCAGAAAGACCATTTCGATCGATTCAAAGAACTGCGCCTGCTGGGATTCCTGCGAAACCCCGACTTTCGGTACACTGAATGCGTTCCCTTTTTCAGTCTTTACCAGTCCCTGAAACGAAAAGCTAGAAAAAGGATCTTGGGGGGGAACCCTCTAACCCGCTTTCCCCCTCCCCCCTTTTGCTGGGGCGGGCCTCGCCTTTGTGTGAAGGCTACATTCGATTTGGAATCGAGAAAAGGCTAAAGCCCTAATTTCACTATATCAAGAATCAAATTGAAAAGATTTGGAACCCCAACTCCAAAGGAAGGGCATTTTCGGGGACTAGCCTGCTTTCACAATAATCGAATTCCTCCCGGGAACACACGAAACAAAGATATGAACTGGGTAAATAGAAATGGAAAAGAGATGTTTCCAATTCATCCAAATCAGAAGCTTTTTCTACATCCATATGATCTACTAAAGTGGATCGGTATTGGCCAACTAATGAAAGCAGATCGTGGTCCATGGAGTCCCAAGAAGGTAAGAACTCCAACCTGTCCGATGCTTCTTCGGCCAAATACGATATACAAGTGGGACCTGCACTATGAGCAAGCTGTGCGAAAAACCGCTTCTTTTTTCCGGTTCCGCAACAACTTGGGCGAAATGAGGTTCTACCGGGAAACCATGGATTTTTTAGTTTTCGCCATTGGTTACTGGTCGAGCCACTGGAATGGAATGAGATAAGAATCTCTGGAGATCTTTCTTCTCCACTTACTCGTAACAGGCTTTCCCTCTGTAGAATACTTCTTCCAACTGGCATAATTGTCCCATTTATTCCTCGATCTTCAAACTGACTCCTCCTACTTCTCCTTCTCTCCTCCGCAGGCGTCCATTCAAAAAAACTAAAAAAAGAAAAAAAGCAGGGTTACGCATACCCAAGTACTCTTATTAGATAGCAAGTATCTCCCTTAGATAGGGAGAGTTTGGGCCATGCATTCGAAGATCTTGGGAAACTCCATTCAAAAAATGGAGTTCTCTTTGGTCCCTTACTACAACATCCCCACCTTGGTGGTCAAGTTCATCCCGCTTGGCGGTTAAAAAATCCACGAATGCTTCTTCCGGATTGTAAGCCGCATTCTTTTCCAAGGCAGGATGCTGAGCAAGGATATTTCTAAAGATCGAATAGCTTTCATGTTTTTGCTCGCGTATCTGTAGATCTCGATTCTCAAAGTCGAGTAATCGATAATATTCCTTTTGAGAGGAACAATTCTCGAGTTCACCTTTAATGTCGGACCAATAGACTCCCTTTTCCTTATCAAGAAGAAAAAGGCTATTTTTACTTTCCAAAAAAGAAATTCGGTTGTGCATGGACGATTCGAACCCCCTATTGTGGGTAACTGGCCAAGGCTCCTGTAGCACCCGCTCCTCGAAGGAAGTCTTCCCCGTCCACGAGGAAGAGTTGGACGAGCCCGAATCCCCCGAAGAGGCCATCATGACGGTACTGTATTGTGTCTCGGCAGTCATGACGGTCCCCACACCAAAAATAACAACAAAAGAGACAAGCTCACTGAAATAAAGACCTACTTGAAATAGAAAGTAAAGTCGCAGAGAAAAGGAAAAGAAAGATATGAAAAAAAGAATGGAAATTAAAATGATAAAGACAAGGCGAAAGCCTTACTTTTCATTCAAATGAAAAGAATAACGATGAAAGAGTAATATCACTAACAAAAGAAGTCCTCCAAAAAGTACGAGATGAATACCAGGGGGCATTATAGCCCTTCCTTCTGAACCTAGAAAACGTCCAAAAAGAAAGGCGGAAATTCGATTTAGAAAGGTTACTACAGCAGCAAATAACATCTTTCTAGCCTGCATATTCGTGGAATTCCATCTCATTTAGAGAGCAGATTTCAGAATGGTTGAGAAATTCAAAGGAGAAATAGAAACATTTGATAGGATTCGATTCATTTTCATTCATAGGAAAAATGATTGACCCATCATCCGAAGAAACGGAAAAGACTACCCTCCAAGAAATTGTATAACTTGGAGAAAGTACTCACTTTCCATTCCCTGAGACAGAAGATCACAATAAAGATTGTTTAGAAAGCTTACTCTTTCTTCTCGATAAAGGGGACGTAAACTGAATTCAATATCAAAGAGACGCTCGATTACCTCTTGGAGATTGACTCCTGTTGGTAAGCTCACATCTACAGTAGTATCGCGATATACTCGAAACAGAATTACTAGTTCCTCGATTATCTTTTCTTTAACAACATTTATTGCTAACTCAGTGACCTTTCGGTCCATATTCAGAAGATTTCATTCTTCTATCATTTCGCCAGCCCTAATGCCTACAAGAATAGCTAGAGGCAGAGCCAAACCCATACTCGAAACGAAATCGGCAACGAATTTTTCCATTATACTGACTCTTAGATTCACCTTCTCTGAAAGAAGACCGCCAACTCGTATCCCGAAGATACAAGACAAGCAAAGCGGCCGGTCCTCCCCAAGTTTAGTGTAGTGGGGTGTGGTGTGGTGAGGTTTTGCCTCACCAGGAAGTGGGAAATTGGGGCAAAAGCCGAAACGGAACTAACGGAGATTGAGGTATACTCCGTGCTGCGAAAGGGATTCGGCCAGTAGAATACTGAGTATTATTGAGGCCATGAAGACGGACAGCGCTTTTCGCCTGCCTATAGGGTTCGATTCGATCTTGTACTTTGGTACACTGAAGACCAAGCCAATCTCGACAAAGTGAAAAGTGGAATCGATTCGATCATTCAAGTCGGAAAGCATTTTTCGACGCTAGGATCCGACCTACGTTAAAAGCTTTCTTTTCTTATGAAATTTCTATTTCATAGCAAACAATGGTTATTTCAAACACCGTCTACTGTCCCACCAACAAAGACCAAGGGCTTCTTCTCTGTGCTTGGGATGAGAAAGGCTGCGATTTTAAAGGCAAGTAACCCCTAAGTGAGCTAGACTCAGCATCAGGAGAAAAGTTAGACGAGGTCCCTTCTGTCTTTTCACTTTTAAAAAACCTTCACTGCATCAACCATTTTTTGGGGAAAGAGATCTCTGAAGGCTAGCTTTGCTATGCTATGTCACAGGCGAGCTGAGGTGAGCCGAATACTCACTACCATTTTTAGAGGTATTGAATCGAGGCAGGGAACGAGGGAAGGACAAAAGTATACGGAACGAGAAGTGAAGGCGGGGGCAGCACCTATTGAAAACCTTGATCCAGAACCATAATGGGGTTATCCTAATCACCACCTCCCTTCCTTCTCGCGGGGGGATGTGCTACATCTTGGATGTAGGAGTGACGACCCGTGGTCCAATCTAGTAAAGAGGTTGGGTGCCAGTGGTCTGTCTGAGGACGAGGGGAGCTGGTTCAACAAGCTCTTTCTTTGAAAAGAAAAGATGGTTCCATGGATCGGGTTTTCATTTCAGAAGCTGCTAGAATGCATGTTAAGTCAGTCAAGAGGGGTCTTAGATCATGACGATTCTTAGGAAAAAAAGATGCTTTTTTCAGGACATATCTTAAAGTCCTAAAGGATTGAAAAGAAGAGTGAGCGACGAGTGGTTAAATCCGGAATGAGAATGAGAGACCACTAACGGAAAGAGTTTTCTAAAACACTAGGCTTTCTTGCATAAGATTTAGCGAGAAGTCCGAGTAATCAAAGGAGTCTGAGCGTCGGTTCGCTGCCCTAACCGTGCGATTTAAGGGCTTCTTTTCAAGTATTCATCTAAACGAAATGCTGATGTCGGGTATCATCTCGATCCATTGGCAGCAGAAAAGAGTGATAGCTAGCTTCATTCTAGAGGTTCGAAACTATATAAGTCTTCCTTCCAAGTAAGGATGGAAGATCATATGCTTACACTATATCCCTCAATCCCCCCAAAAAGAGGGGCTTTCCTGGCGACCTTACCTACACTTGGTAATTGAGGAGTCAAATCATTCTTTTTATCTGAAGCCCTAATCCTTTGACTGTATCGGCGTTTCGGTTGTATTTTTTCTTTCTCGAAGAATCCCCCTTAAAGTCTCCCTCTTTTACCACTTAGTAAGGGAACGAAGGGCTGGTACGTCTTAATAGATGTTTTGGTAAGCAATTCTCTTCCCTCTGTTAAAGCTACTCGACATTCCGGATTCCGGACTGAGCTTATTTCGATTTCGGTAATCGGTCTCGGAAATAAACCACTAACTGTTGGAGTGAGCGATCCGAGGGTGAGTTTCTCTTATCACTCTATCGGAAGAGGAGAGGCTATCCAACATCTTTTCTAGGCCTAGGCAGTACACTTCTACATTAGCGCACTCTCTCTTGCATTTCTGATTCATTTCTATGGGCGGTCTTTCTTGTGAGGAGCTACATCTTTCCTTTCATGAAGGAGTGAGGGGTTCATGGATATGGACCACGAACGGAGATAGACGGATTGACACTTCTTCTTACTTCTAAGAATCAGTCAACACAGGATTACCTACTTGGAAATCCCTCTCAAAGCCTTCGACGTACCACAGCCTCTTATCAAGCAGCTTCTTTTCCTGCTTCAGGACGTGTAGCTATAGGGTTCTTGGGGTTGTTCCTTTCGAATAAACGCCTCTTAAGAGAAAGACCTCTTATGGCTTTTCCTTGATCCGGAGCTCTTTTTCGTTTCGTGGTTCGGCAAGCCGTGATTACCGTTACCCGCCTTTAGAAAATGCGTTCGACGCTACGGCTACGGGCCTTCCTGCTTTGCTTAACAAGTATAGCTATCCCCCAAGTTCCTGGAAAGTGTGCAATATAAGTAAGAATAAGATAAGATGAGGAAGAAGTGGAGTTTCGAAGTTCCTACATCGACTCGGTTTGAACGACCTTCTTGATCAATCACCTTTTTGGGGGCTGATATCGGCATTTTGATAGCTCCCGATGGGTCAAGGCATTAGGCTTTTCTTCAACCTTGTTGAAAGATAGTCAGTGAATGAATGTCCCTCGTTGTAGTAAGGGGTTTGGTTTCCCTTAGAAAGAATCCCCTCCGCTCTTAGAGTGGGTGTATGAAAATGCGCCCTATCTTAAGAAGAGGAAATCGTTTTATCTCTTCGTGTTCCCTTTTCTTTTGTTTGTGTTGATATCCTTGCTCAAGGGCCTTACTCAAGGACCAAGACTACCTCTATTTTAGCAGCATTTTCGACTATTGCAGCAGATTCAATTTCCTTTATCTGCTGATTAAGGTAGCTGCGGGAAAGGGACGTACCTTCGAGCTTTCGTGGTGTGGTACCGGCTTAACCTAAAGGAGATTTGCTCCTATAGCTGTTGTTGCTGTGGCTCAATCAGTTAATGTTGAATCTTCCACCCCTGAACGGTGAACAAACCAATCTACTTCTTCCGGATCTTAGGACACTTGAAGCAGGACTGACTTCAACAGATGGGGATTCATTAGCTGCCTATTTTCTGATTCTATACTTGATAAACCTTGATTACACCCCACCCAAGGGAGTGCAGCTCGAAAGCTAGTGAGTGAAGCGGAGGGGCGTAGCGAAAGCAAGAAATCCGTTAACAGCAGCAACAACAGCAGAAGCGATATTCTATAAAAGAAGTCAGGGCGTTTATCGAGGAAAAAGTGTGCTTTCGATGGCAAGGCCAGAACAACCAAGTATCCCCCATCATGAGCTATCAAAGGCCGATGTCGTAGCTCCAATCATTGAGACTTCTGCAAATAAGAAGAGGAGGAAGCACATCATCAAGGATGGAAAGACTAAAATCAGCAACTCCCCTTGGATCAGGGGATAACAGGGGTTAGTCCGGCACGTTTCAAGCCGAGTGAAAACAAAACTCTACTTCATTTCCCACAGCTTATAGATCTGAAAAGACTTTATTTGTTCGATTCCTTCTATAGGGCATTTGGACTGAAAAAGCCTATTCGAATAGCAAAATTCGATAGAGTAGGTAAGCACCCTCGCCTCACTTACCTCACTCAAGAGAAATGGGGATATGTCGAATCATTACTATATACCATACCGTAGCGAAAGAACAACAACCTGAAAGGGCTCTCAATAGCGGGTATCGACATAAGACGAAAACAACGCAGTCACCCCTTCTTTAGGATCAGAAGCGTGAACAAGAGAAGTTCCTATTCATTTAGGACTTTCTAAGTCTAAGACTGAGTTCGGGTGTTTAGGCTTTTTAACCTTGCTATCAAGGGAGTCTCGCCCAGTAAGGATTAAGATAGTATATACCCTGAGGTAAGAGTAAGAAGTATACCCTCGAGAACAACCGCAGAGCTTCCAGTCTCCGCTTCTGATTCACTTGCTAATACCGAATCTCTCCTTTCCTAAGGCTTACGAAAGAAAGAAGAGTAAGTGAACTGACTGAGTGAGCTATAAGTTCTTTAGGCTACCTGTCTTACCCTAGCTCCACTTCAGGATTAGGCATACCGGGCCGAGAAAGCCCAGAGGATGAGGCTATGTCTTACTATCACCCGGAATAGGCCGAGAGAGAGTCTTTAGCTTGAGCTTGCATTTCTGGTAGAGGAAGGGCAACTATCAGCCTAGCAAATAAGTCTGAGTTCGCAAAGTGACCGATACCTGCAAGGTCCCGGGTTTTGGTCTAGTCAACTCGATGGGGAATGGATGCTAATGGTATGTCATGAATGGAGGGTGGGGGCGCTATTGGTCTAATCCCAGGTTTCCTTCTTCTTTATATAATAAGTAGTGGTGAATCCGTCTAGCTACTCTAAGTAATCTCCTTAAAACGGTGGTTGTGAAAGCCTTGTTTCGAGTCAATCAATCCTGGCCCACTCGACCTGTGCTGTGACCGCGACCAGTTTCCATGGCCTGGAGCCGGGTAAGAAAGATAGACTCTTATCAATGGAACTCATCTTAAGCTTCTTAAGCCTCTTATCCAGCACTAGGGACATTGCCTTCATGACATGAAAGGAAAGAGCGGAACTGCTAGATTAGATTCTAATGTAAAGACCAAAGCGGCATTCCTTGACTCGAACCCACAAACCAAACCACAAAAGCCGGTAGCCGATGAAGCAAGCGAATCGAACCATCTAACCGATTCAGTATGAGTCTGCGAATGCCCTGGTTATTCTTACATAGTAAGGAGTTTATGCGTCGGACCTAACGGCCGGCGAAGGGCGTCGTTCTCAAGCGAGATGGGGGACGGAGCGGTAACTATCAGGGGATGGGGGCAGTTCGCCTTAGCGAAAGAAGGAGATGGGCAAGGAAAGAAGGCAAAAGGAGTGGAAAGCCAAACTTCAAGGGAAAGATTGACCTCAGTAGGTTCTTCGTCGTAGGTTCCAAATAGTAAATGAATCATAGGGCTCATGCGATAAAAGTCCGTGTTTTGTTTTGTTCTAGGGGTAATAAAATAGAAGAGGATAAAGTTGGTTTCTGCACTTCAGATTCGTGATAGTGCGCGAAAGGGGACAGTTAGCCACCTAGCTACTATAACAAAATGTTGGGGAAGCCAAAATTCGGAAAGCAATAACAGATTTATTGACTGAGTTCTCGGATGTCATGCCACCGCAACTACCGAGAGCTCTTCCTCCCCGAAGGGGTATTAATCAATAAATTGAGTTGGTTCCAGGTGCGGGGCCCCCGGCTAAAGCCACGGCATTCTTCTTGCCTATATTTAAAAGCGTATGAATTTGGTCTTTCACATGCTTACGTAGGCATTCCGGTGCCGTTGAATTATCTGGGAGTGATAGGGCTTCTCGCCAAGTGGAGCTCTCGGCAAAGGCTACCTGCCCTTGATCAGGGGCCGTCGGTGCTGGTGCCTGCGGCAGCGCCTCCGAAGCCGCCCCAGAAGGCATCATCATATTCCCAATATATGGCGCCGCTTCGGTAGTGAGTAAGGTCCTCACAACAAAAGCAATTCCCAAGGCAAGCCCCCCGGAGCAGCCCATATATATGAAAAAGAAAGATAGGGCTCGATCGCCCAGGGAGAACCCAATCTGTGAAAGGATGGACTGACAAAAATCCATCGAACCCACAAAGAAGATAAAAAAAGAAAACAACTAGAGTGCCTAGGAATAGGAAAGGAATGCTTCTCCTTAAAAAAAAAAAGTGAGTAGTATAAATAAGTAAGCTGTGACTTATAAATAGGAAGATGAGGAGATAACGGGCGAAGGATATTCATGATATTAGGTTGGATCTCTCTTCATTCGCTCTGTTCGCGGAGCGGCATACCGAAAAAAAGAAAAGCGTTCTATTATAGGAATAGGATTGGAAGCGATGACTTAGAGCTAAAAGCAGGCGTCCTCCTATTATAAGATAATACGATACCACCTCCCACTTGACTTTAGTCCACCCGGCATAACCGCATTTCAACCAACCGACTCATTTGCCTCTCCGGGGATGAAAACCCATGATTTGATCTGCTAGCTTGAACGCCTGGATCATGCCGAGAAGAGAAGGTGAAGAAAAGACTGTCGGAACCGATCGGAGGAGTATTTCAGAGTCCATCCCCGCCTTTCTCTTTATTGAGAAAGAAGGAATAGATATAAAGAAAGGTTAAACATCCATCGCTGCCGTGATGACGCAGTTGAGTGTTCATTCGATCCACCACCCGAGGCCAGGCAAAGGGTTCGGAGTTGGGTCCTAGGCCTAAATCGGATCGGCTTGGCTTCGTATGAATGGAACGGCATAGGAAAGCAACCATTGTAGGCTACCACGATATAATTTTGATTCCGAAAGATTTTATCGCTACTATCGGGGCGGGGGCCCGTCTTTCGAGTCGTTCTTACGGCCGTGGTAGCTGCAAGCCAACCTATACTTTCCTGGGGCTTGCTCTCTCGTCTTCTTTCCTCCGCCTTCCTCTCGTAATTGACCCTATCTTTTATTTTCTGCTACGCCTATCCATCCGTCAGATTGACATCCAGCCGGGTGAACGATAGCAGCTCCTGTTTACTAATGGATCTGCCGCCGCTAGTATAAGAAAAAAAAAGCACATAAGGATCCGGAATATGAAAATATACTGATCACTGATCAGGATCATATACAGCCCAGTATTACCAGTAAGAAGTTCGTAATGTCCCTTCATGGCCGGCCGGCCCGATCAGTATGGAGCCGAAGGCGAAGGTTTCCAGCGGGCCCCCTTCTCTTGCTTCCCCTTAAGTGACAAGGGGGGTAAGGTAAGGAGTAGTAACAGAGTGGCTCGGTCATGTCATCGATAGGCCTCTCCTTATTCATTCTATCTATAGAGCGGGGCCGCGGACCAACAATCCAGCAAAAGGGCTAAAAAGCTCCTTTCTCAAACCTTCCCCTTTCTCTAAGTTGTAAGCATCAAAGCCCAGCAAAGCCAAGCTATACAAAGAGCTCTTTTCAGCCCCTACTCCTAACAAGTGAAAGTTGCTGGCACCCACCATACCTTGCTTCGGGGCCGATCTCTTGTATCGGAAAATATATTTTGATTTGAGTTTGTTCCACCACAAATAGATTTCGCCGCATGGATTGGATAGAGTCCCCTGATCTCGACATCCAAGCACGAATTCCTTGATGAGAGCGCTTCGGCGGCGGATAGCAGCATGGGCAAAGCACTCTGCTGCGGCGAGCAGCCGATTCTTATTGCATTCACCAAGATAGTCTTACTCGCTCCTGAACTCTGTGGCGAGTTCAGCCACCACCTCCGGGCCTGAGCTCTGCTCGAGCGTAGTCAGCCAGCTTCGTGACTTTGCTTAGCTTCCAGCGTTGCAAAGGGATAACCTTTCACTATCTAGGCGCCCTAAAAGGAGGGGTCCCACGGAGTTCTTCCTCGAAGGTCAAGCCGTAGTCCCTGTCCCGGGGAGAAGTGGAAGGAGTTAGGAGGAGGGAGCGCCCTTTGCCCGAAGAAATAGGCGGCTTCGCCTTCAAGCCGTCAAGAAAATCGAGCTAATATATGATCATGACAGTACACTGATGCATAGGTCTTTTTTAGGGCCTTTTGATCATGATGCATCATGAACGTGCCAATATGTGATCGGGGTGAGCGGTGGTTAGATATAGGGGCGGCTTCGTCGGCTTGGATTGGAAGGAAGGGCTTTGCTTTCCGATCGCTTTTTGAGGCCGGTTTGGATGAGCGTGGGCAAGTTCGGGATTCGCTATCGCTTTCGGCTTGGAGCGGCTCACCCCCTTTGTCACTTAAAGGGCAAAGTCGCTGAAGCGAGTCTAAAGGCCAAAGAGTGATCTTTGAACGCTACTACGCATCACCTACTATAGTAAGGTAGGTTTGGGTATAGCAGGACTTGAACCTGCGACCATTAGGTTAAAAGCCCAATGCTCTACCAACTGAGCTATACACCCCAAAAAAAATTGACTAGTAAATAAGGAAAGGATTGGTGCGGAAAAGAAAAGAGGGCGGCCCCTCTTCTTCTCATCATATTAAAAGGGCGCGGCTCTGTATGAGGCTCGTACTGCAGAGCAAGCGAAGAAAAAAAACTACAGGGCGCGCGTTATCACTCCCGCAAGAAAAGGGCCTAGCTAACGCGCCCCAACTTGAAAACTCAAGGAAAGCCTTGATCGATATGAGAAGCGCTCAAGCACCCAACCTATACAAGGGGCTTGGGCTCGAAAGCCAGCCTTACTCAACAAGCACCTTTCTTAGGTTGGGTGCTTGCTTACACTCATTGAAGATTCTATCCACAAAAGAAGGTCAACGGGGGAGACTCAAGTTGCTCTCACTGACACCATCTACGAGAAGGTGAGGTCGTCTTTCTTTCCAGCCGCCATACGGTTCGACTTAAAGCCTTAAAGACAGAGAAAGGGAGGAGCAGTTATCTATGTAATTACGGTCTTTGTTTTGTTGGCCGTTCTTCCGGTCGAGCACTCTCTTTTCTTTGTCCAATTCCGTCTTACCAAAGAAGACTGACTCCTTACCAACCCGCGAAGGATTGTGAGGTTGGACCAGGTACGAAGAATGAATCTCTATCTGTGCACGGAAGTTGCTGGCCGGCGGCCGCTCAACTGTTCGAGCGCAATGCAGTGGTGGTTGGTTCCGATTCGACAAGGGTAGAATGCCGGGTCGAAGGTCCAGTACAGTAGGTAGCAGGCGTGTTCGGTTTTGGCTCCCGAGCGAGAACGATAAATAGGCGATGCACCATCCTTGCTGCTATGTACGTTGACCTTGACTTGACAGATTCATCCAATTGAACCCACACTCAAAGAGGACCACAAGCTCAGGGCTCGACGAAAGAGAAAGTATCAGCATTAAGAAACTTCTTGGGGTTAGCAGTGAAAGAAAGAGCCCGGCATTCATTTCTTCATTCATATTCATAGCTGAGTCTACTAAAAGAGGGACCAGCCTCATCGTGGTGATTAGAGGACATCTCTGATTGTTCACTTCTAATGTGACACGTTCCTTCCCTGTTATATAATCAAGGGGATCCGTCGGCTAGAGAGCGGGGCTATTCTTATTCCGGGGAGGCAAAGTAGCCCCCTCTACTGATCGAATCCTCAGTTCGGAGGTCTTCGTCAACATGTTACGAGGCTCCAGTCTTCGGCGGGTCACCATTACTTGACTTAGAAAGGCGAACATCTGGGCAAGGGAAAGCGCAGTGCGCCTGGTGCAAATGGCTTTCTTTTTTCATGATATACCAATCAGAATGGGGGGCCTACCTACGTACATGATTGATATAATCACTACGTAGGGGGGTGGCGGTCAACTTGATGCGGGAGAGGTATGAGTGCAGTTCGATCTTGTGGTGTATTCGTTTATAGTTAATAGGGCCTCTTTCTCGTTGATCAGTTCGACTCCGCTCTATTGAAAGGTCTCCATTCCTACGGCGGTTTTGTCAACGAACGCGTCTCGGGCCGGATTGACTAACCTAACCCTTACAGAAGGGGGCCTTGCCATAGTTGGGTGCTCCGCTTTAGTGTGATTGACGAAGGCTAGGCTAGGTTTGGTAATACCCAAAACAAATGAAAAGAGATGGCGGTTCCTCGGCCTTGCCCCATTCCGCTTCTTAACCTATGTCTTGGGTTGGGAAAGCTGCTTCACTTCGTGCCTCTGCCCTTGAAGCCCCTCCTTCTCCATTCGACATGGCTACAGCCAGACAGTCTTTCTTTCTTGAACGTAGGGCAGTTCGTTTCTAATAGATCAAGATCAGGTCGAAATCAGACATTAGATCTGGGGAAAACTACACTTGCATTCCTTCATTGATGTGATGTAATCTCGGTTGAAGATGAATCAGGTGCGACAGAACCCATTCAATTAGCTGCCGCTTTCCTTCAATTCAACTACCTGCCACTATAGGAAGTGATGTTCCCAGGCTAGGCTAGTGAATCGGGGTAGCTTCTCTCCCTAGGGTCGATTGTCCGTCTAGTGAGTTAGCGCTGAGACTTTCTCTCCTTCACCCACCAGTCAAGTCAGGGCTGGTCATGGTGACAAGAAATGCTGTTTCAACTCAATCTCTGTCAAGTTCTATTGTTTTGGCTAATGCCTGTGGCGTTGACCCCTATCTTTCAAGTTCTACTCGCTACTAAAGAAAGAAGGTACGGTCGAAGCGAAGGAGTCACAAACCTTCAACTCATCGAGGAAAAGGCAATCTTCTCTTTATCTATCTCTTATCTTTGCTCTTGACGTAGTGGCTACCACCAATTTATCTAAGACTAAGATCGATAGACGAATGCGCCCCGTGATGAAGAGAAACTGATCTTCTTAGTCCCAGAGTATTGTAACTCACTTAGTCTGGAAACTCAGCGCTGAAAGCCCGATTGCCCGATGTTCGACTTTGAAAGCGAAACTGGCTTTGTTTCTTGCCCTCGCCCTGAAATGCTAGAAGTTTGCGATATCGCTTCTCTTGGGCTAATGCTTGGTAGTGCCCGGACTTGCTTTCAACCCCACCGGCCGTCAAAGAAAGGAGAGTGGCTGATTGAACACAATCAATGCTTTTAAAAAGCCCTCTCCGACAATCATAGTCTCAGTGGATGCATCTTGAGGACATACTTCAACTGTGAACCTGATTGATTTGATGATTCGTCTTTTTTCGACTTGCTTTATCTCACAAGGAACTGCTAGCGTCTGAGTCTATCCCAAATCCCTATCGTGAAATAGCTTAGAGAAAGCTCATGGGAAAACCACACTTTTCTTTATTCGGTTAAGTCAATCAGCCCCTAAGCTGGCCTCTGTCTTGTCCGTCTAAGGCTGGGACTCCCCCAATGGAATGGTGTTTGAGCGGCTTGGCATTCCGCCCCTATCGCTAAATCAATGAGATACGTGGATCAAGAAGCTCTCTTTGTTTGAGCGGCTGTCTCTCCTCTGCCTAAGGTCGAGTTACTTTCTCTTGTTTTGACTTGAACGCACGTGACTCACTCGCCCGAAAGAGCGCTTTCACATACCTCAGATTCTCTTATTCATAGGCTAACGAAGAGATCCGGTTCTACCTTTCCCCTTTCTATGGGGTGGGACTGGCGAGCACTCCTTGCTTCAGACCTCTTGGATTCGATAGTGGGACTCCTCGCTAATAGGGATTCATCCTCTCCCGAGGGCCTGAACGCGCTATTGAACCTCTCGGTAAGGTCAAATGGCATTCCGCTACTGACCTAATCGACTGTTAGACCTCCGGACTTTGATCCATCAGACATGAATGAAAGGGTAGAACCACTCTAATGATTATACGAATCCCTACTCTCATCAAGGGCAGGCCTTTTGTTTTCTTAAAAGCTTCAGTAATAGCCAACCTATCTGTTATCAAATGGCCTAGTCGGAACTAGTCTCGTTACTCAAGCAAAGCAGTCAGCAACCGCATAGAGAGAGTGAAGCCAGGAATGGAATTGGTGACTAAAGCCAATTCCTCTCTTAAAATCCAATCACGTATAGAAGATAGTTGATGCTTTCTCTCCAACTCCCTCTCTTTCCATCTTGACTGTTAGATCTCCGTACTGGGACAAAAAAGATCGGAAAATAGAACATGTTCTACCCTTTCCTTCGATTGCTTTCCTTTTTGGCCTGGAGACCTCTCTCCCAATGCCGCTACGCCCCTCTAATCAAGAAGAAAATTTGAATCAAGTTATGCGGCTCCTCTGCCTCTTGGTCAAGCAGCTTCTCCTTTTTCCATTCAAGACTGGAAGCTAAGCAAAGTCACGAAATTTCAACTTTTACCCTGCTGATCTTCTTCTTGTGGACAGTGCGATGACAGTTTTTAATGTGCTTCTCATGTACCGGTACCGGCCTTTGGGTCCGATCAGGCTTCCCCCTTTACTTCTTCCTAAGGTCGAGCTGCTATCGCTGCTTGCCCCTCTCGTCTAGTGTCTTTTGCCTTTTTCGATATTGTAAACTGTTTGTCTAGAAAGAGAATGCCTACTATAAGAAGACATAATCTAAGGGAAAAAAGAAGACATGAGATCAAGTGAGAACTCAAGAAGGTTCTTTCTCCTCAAGAAAGAAAAGACGGCACGGAACTTGGGTGATGGCTTGTAGCTTTTCCACCTACCCATCAGACAATCTCTACTTTGAGACCTGATGAATGAAGGGCGGGCTCACTCCTCTAATGCCGTGATAGAAAAGAGCAAGATCAGGTTCTGACTTCACTTGACCCCCTACTCTCATCAATCATAGACTTTGAGATCGAAACTGGCTTCCTGGCTGATGGCCTCTTGTGCCTGCTTGACCTAAAGAATGGGAGACCTAATGCTTTGAGTTTGCCTGCTTTCTTTATGGAAGAGAGGTTCCAGGGGAATCAATGCTCTCAGCTGAAACAGGGCTTGAAGCCTTCGGGAAATCTTCTCCTTTCTGCTCTTCTTCTTCCTATCGAGGTAGCTTCTCTTCTGACTTTGCTTTTTTTTTTTTATCTCTCTGTCAATCTCATCTATAAGTCAAGGCTTTTCACAATCCATACTTTTCCAAGTCTTCCTGTTCCGCTCCTTTCCCGGTTATAGATAGAAGAGACTCTGATCCCTCCTAACTAAGTTGCGTAAGTGATGATGCCACAGAGGTGAACCAGGTCTCCTTTGATTCCGTACTAAAAAATTCAATTAATGAATGAAGTGCGGTTTCACTCGTTTTCCTTTCCGTCCCGATGAGATCTGGTTCTCGAAGCGGGTTCAGACTCAGATGAGTATATCTCGACAGGAAACCTCAAAGGCTGACTTGCCTTGATTGAATATAGGTCGGTTCCAGGGGAATACGTAGAGAAATCATCTTCTTAAGAAGGCTTCCTGGGTTTGTTAATGGAAGAAAGCTTCTCGTTGGCTTTTTTGCATGCTTTCAAGAGTGAAGGTCAATTCAAGTATCTGGATCCTCCGCTTCTGCTCGGGTGACTGCTAGCTCCTTGACCGATGAGACTCTACCCCGCCCCCAACTCTAGCTGAGAAAGACCCTCCACCCACTTTCCCTTTTCCGCGTGTCCAAAAGCCCGCCCTTTGTGGCTTGAGGCATTTTCTACCGCTGTTTATTTAAACAATCGTTTTCCCCTACCGGTCCTAAGCAATCGTTCCCCTTATGAGGTCCTATTTGGTTCAGTGTCATATTAGAGTCACTTGATACTTTTTGGGTGTGCATGTTATCCTCACTTGGGGCCTTACAGAAAGAAAAAACTCTCTCCCAAGTCTATCTGTTGTGTTTTTCTTTGGTACAGTTCAGTTCATAAGGGTTATCGCTCTTTGGATCCATCTTCCGGTCGGGTCTATATATCTCGACATGTGATTTTTGATGAGCTGTCCTTTTGCAGATCGGCCAGGCTCTACTTCACCTGGACTCCTTGCCAGTCCATCTGATTCTGCCACTCCAAATATCACTGGTTCTGTCATTACATTGCCTCTGCCTATTACTCAGGATTCACAGGCCACCATGGCACCACCTCCACCTGCAGGCGGCTACAGATACATCAGCTTCACTGGAACTCTGGCGGCTAGCATTGTGCATTGGATCGATGGATAAGAGAACTTTTTTCTCATTCAGAGCGGTTAGCTATGTGCTGACAAGCAAAGCTAAGCTTCTCTCTAAAATGAGGGAGTCTTTTCACTTTAAGCAGATTAGGACAAGGGAGAAAGAGCTTGACACTCCCATGTTTTTGGACTGTTGGCTTTTTTTTTCTTAAAATAAGGCAGGTTATTCAAATTTGAACCATTAGAACGTTCTGTTCTGCGGCCTCTGATTTGACAACACAGTGAGATCTGTAATCATACTTGTACAATGCGGATGTTATTAAAGTTGTGGTCATGGGCTTGGCTCCTCTGGGTTGTACTCCCCACTACTTGTGGCTACACAATAGCAGAAATGGAGAATGCCTTGATGAGATCCAAAATATGGAAAGATTGGATCTAGCTCAGCAGGATAGGTTACTCAACCATACTGACGGATCGGAATAACATAACGAAGTATGACTTCGCTAGTCGCGAGGAAGTGTACCGGCGTCCGTACTGGAGCGGATTTCCGATAGTTGGAAGGCAGCTGCACACAGCATCTAAGAAAAAAATGAACCTCTGTTTGCCCAACTCTTTTCTTTTTGCCTCAGAAGAATGCCCTTGACAGTGATGTTGTGTCGGATCTTGACTTACTATACTACGAAATTACTGGTCTATACATTGATTGCCAAAAAAGCTTTGATGCCGGCCTCATCCCACCCATCCTTTGGAAAATTCCCTAGCGCTCGAGGCAAGGTAGGAATGTTCGGGCTGAGCAAAGACTTTACTTTAAAGTAAGTTCAGGCTGACTTTTAAACTAACCAAATCGTGCAGAACTTCATCGAGAAAGGGATGCTGCTTGCCTTCCCGGAGTCCAAGAGGCCGATGCAGATCGACAAGTAGACCTTTGCTAAGCGGGTCCATACTGCCGGAGTTGCTAAAATGGAAGAAGAAAATCCGTTACCAGGTTTTGTCGACGACGATGAATGAATAAGGGAACCCCGGACTTTCCCAATATAGCATCTTCGTTAATCATATTGAGCTAATCGGAGCACCGAGAAGTCACTCACGTCCGAAGCCGGAGGTTCGTGCTCAGTCTCATAATATCGTTCAGCACACTGGAACCAGGGACACCACCTTAGGGAGCTTCTTTGGCTGGCCATGCTTGGCCGACTCCCTACTTTCTTATCCCATCCACCGCCCTTCATCTAACTGCTTTAGTCAAGCAGTCACGTGCCTCTTCCTTAATTCCATCAAGCCTTCTGCTACTCGAATTGCTGAGGCCAGGTCCTGCAGATTTCGTTTTTGCAGCTCTTTCCGTGCCGTGCCCACTCCTGGAGACCCATCTCAAACCTAAACACCTTGTCTTATTCTGCCATGTTCCCGATCTACAGCATCAATAACTGCAACTGCCTAACAAGCGAACACTACCTATATATCATGTTCCAGTTTACTTCCTGACTATTCAAAGCATCGAGAAAGAAATGGTTTCATAAAAGTTATCTCCTCGACCGAAAGCAGCTCTTCCACTCATCTCATTAGCAAGAAAACCTCTTCCTTGCAAGGAGACAGATGCCTTATCATCCCTATACCCTATATTCTACCTGAGAACTAGGGCTATGTCTTCAATGTCGGCCTGACGAGTGATAGAAATACCTTACGAGGGCTAATTTCCACTATTAATGGTCAATCAATTGACTTCCGACTGCACTCTACACTCTAGCTTTCTTTAATTCCGTTGGATTGCTTTGGATGCTTCCTGCTTTCAGTAAAGTAAGGACTATGCTTCTAAGCGGCATTAACATCAAAGAGAGGATTCGGTGGAAGTAGGGAAAAAAGCACAGTTGTAGTTCCGCTTTCACTAATAGTAGTTGAAAAGAGTAAAAAAAAATGGATCGAATGGCCAAACCTGGCTCCTAGTACGTACCGTTATTTACACCTATAACAGGACACCAATACCCTACCCTATTGGAGAGAAGCTCTAAGCACCACTGAACATGAGAGTCGAAAGACTTTTGCATCGGTCGTCTAGGTTCTAATCCGTATATCACCCGGGAACTCACTGTTGAAATTCCGGCAACTTGTTCAATTCCTTCTATTATATAATAGATCAGCCCTTATCAAGAACTCTCGCCAAATCACCAGCCTTCCTATTAGGCCAGAATGTACTACCACCGTGGTCATTCATTCCTATGCCAAGGCCGGAGGCATGGCAGATGAACTTCACTTTGCCCCTCCCTTTCACTTATACGAATAGCTCGTAATGCTGCGTCTTTTCCGAAACCGGGACCTTTTCTCATTACTTCTGCTCCTTGCATACCCTTTTGTCTTGAAGTAAGACATTTGAAGCAAAACATTCGAAATAACTCGTAGTAGAAATAGCACATATATTTAAGTTTGGATCCGCTTTATTTATTCTCTTTTTCCTTTAAGGAACTCCTATTTCTCTCCAGCCAGACGCACCAAAACAAGCAAACGGGTGCTGTTCTCCATATCCTGTTAGTTTTCCTCCTTTTCTTATAAAGAAAGCAGCTTATAAAAACTTCTTTCACCAAGTACGGCATGACCTATTGAACACCACACAGGCATGACCTATTGAACACCACACATAGTAGCAGCTCTCAAAGCTCTCTGGTCACACTAGACTGTAGCAACAAGTGGTTAGTACTTTCACCTTCTTGCTTGCCCATAAAACACCAATTAATATACACCTTACCCCCTTATAAGATTTTCACCAGTTCAAATTGCTCCTAAGAAGCTTCACATGCAAAAATGGCAACCTTTTTAGGGGTGTTAGAGTTTAGCTTCCAAATAGCCATGGAAATGAATTATCGGCTGAGTAAGTGAATGCCTCATAACAGGATTTCACAGAAAAATTCCTTTTTTTATCTTTATTGATACAGATGATTGTTCGGGCATCTCCTTGACCGAAGGAGTACTGAAGAAGCTTTCATTTTCTCTTAACGTTAGTGCGAAAAGAGTAAAGGTATTCCCCTATCCTTCTCTAGGGGATTCATTAAAGGACCTATATTTATCCCTGATTGGCCATTGATAGATCAGACTATCACCTCTTTTTGTTGAGATTTTCTTATACAGCGAACTTGTTTAGGTCAAAGAAGAGAGAGGCTAGGAATCCGGAATCTTCCCCTTTGCATTTCTTATATGAAAAAAAAACTACTAGGAGCCTATTCTTTGAACCTGAAAGATTAGATATCTAGCATTTCTATTATTAGTAAGCCTTTGTTTGAAAGATGTTGATGCATTTTTGGTGATGGTAGAGCCCTTTTATTTTACTAGTAAGGCTCGTAAGTGAGATTTGGGTCCTTAGCTAGCCCATTTTTTTTTTAAGAGGTGGTAGACATCCAGGGGTAGGAATCGCTCCTTTCGCGTCGGTTCCTTGGACAAAATCAGTATGACAAGCCCACCAATCTCACTGTGGATAAGAACCAGATTGACGAAGGAATGCTTCACATATGTCTCGACTTCGCCAGGCCCAGCTCCTCGATCTCTGGCTTTATGCCAACTCTATTGTATATAGAGCAGATCTATCTTTTTTCTAGTATCCTTGTGAGGTGTCTGATTCCAGTCCCTAACAGCCTTGGTGAAGCGATCTATGGTTTCTGCAATACAACCCTCTTCAAAGCACCAAGCTTTCTGAACAAAATCTGGGAATTCCGGATGTGTCAACCACGCCGCTTCCATTCTTCAAGGTCTGAGTGTACGCTGTGGAACTGACAGTCCTTACATTAAATAAAAATTGGATGGTGATCGGAATGCATTCTAGGGAGGTGCTTGACAAAAGCTTCTTGAAACTGAAGCCTCCAGGCTTGATTACATAAGGCTCTGTCCAGCCCATTGGCTCGACCCGGCCGGATATTGTAAATGCTGGGCCTGAGTGAGCCAGATCAATGAGATTGGATTCCAAGACAAACTCAACCAATTTTCTGCACCTTTAGTGTCTCACTGGGGCTCCCCCTTCTCCTCTTGAGACAACTTCATTCATGTCCCCTGCGTGAAAGCCAGGGCATATTAGCTACTCTCCCCGCCCCCTTCCTTAATCTGAATATATTTCCTGAGCTCCTCTGGGGTTGGGAATGGCATAAATAGCTGTAAATAACCAGTCCATTTCCTTTGTTTCATAGCTTTCGGTTTCTTTTGTTTTCTTCCTCCTTCGACGGAGCAAGTTTTAGTATGTGTTCAGCGAGTAAATAAAAAAAGGATCTTATTAAACTATCTACCTCTGGTTTCCCGTATAGATCCACCTTTCTTCAAAATAAAGAAAAAAAAATAGAAAGAAGAAAAAGATAGATTCTCAGTACCACGATTAGACTAACAAGAGAGGAAATACGAGTAGAAAATCAGTAGTCACTCTGATACTTAAATCACCATATTGCGTAAGAGAAAGAGCGAGATATTGAGCGGCCGAAAATGTTATGAAAGGATCGAGGAGGAGAAGGAGGAGAAGGAGGAGTAGTAGGAGTCCGTTTTCTGACGGAATCGAATGATAACGACAAGGATGGAAAAGTTTAAGTGGGCCTGGGTGTTAGCAAGTATGTTCATTGTGCCTGGACTCATTTCTTCAGTTTGTTTGATCCTAGGCGTAAGTTTACTGGTTCAAATGAAGCGGCGATATCTTGGGGAAGGGTAAGACGCGGGGTAGAGGAATTGGTCAACTCGTCAGGCTCATGACCTGAAGACTACAGGTTCGAATCCTGTTCCCGCATAATCATCTGAAGGCGTAGTCAGCCTCAAGATTCCGTAAGTAACTCAGTGCATGGCTTAAGGCTTAGAAAAAGAAAATGAAATAAGGAACAACCGCGCTGGTTGTAGTCGTTCCGCCCTTTTCTCGAATAAAAGTTTATCATGACTCATTTCATTCCCTTTTTTGGTGTCTTAGCAGTAGGTTTTTTCGTACGTTTTCTAGGATCAGAAGGAAGCGCTATAATGACCGAAGGTAGAAATATCGTGCTTCTTGGAGTACTGATTTTAGGCTTAAACTTTCTCTTTCGTCTTTTTTTTATTCGTTTGAAGAAGAGGTCTCGCTTTCTACTTTTCTTTTTTATTATTTTGTTCTATTTTCTTAAATATTTATATTTATATTATCCACGGGTATACCTTCTTTCTTGGTTTGGTCCCTGCCTTAGTGGAATTTTTTCTACTTTTTTTTTTTTCATGTATCGGGGGAGCAAGGACTTCCTCTTCCGACCCCTTCCGGGGCATCATCGGAATGCAGCGTCAACCAAGCACCTGGTGGGAATGACGCGGGACCGTCGAATGCCGGTCCTTCTAATGCGGCCCCTGCTGACTCTCCTTGGGGATCTTTTCCATCGGTGCCCTCTTCCTTAACTCCCCTGCCCTCTTCTCCTTACGTCCCCTCACTCCACTCCATGGAAGAAAATAACCCTTCCGACAGGGAACAGCCTGAGGGCGCGGTTGAACAGTCAAAGGAATTGATAAGTGATTTTAAGGAATACCAATATGAAAAAATCCGACATATAATAACCATTTTAACCCCCAAAAAGGGGATTCACGTCCGATGACATAGACGTGATCATTTGTTTAAAGAAGGAAATTATCAATTCCATGGTAGAATTAGATCCCCATCCATTCTGGGCTGAACAAAAGAATAACATCATTTCGGAAGGGATATTAAAGGGGGGGAAGTACGAATATACCGTGGAAGGCCTACATAAGAATTGGGAAAAATTGAAAAGCGAGGGTCAAAGCGCTTTTTTATTTAAACAAATGATTAAGATGCGTGAAAACTTCGAGACTAAAGGCCGATTTTATTAACAAGCCTGGTCAACAGATGAATTTACTTTGCTTTAGCTTGCTTCCATGAGAAGGGGAAGGGGAGAGGTGAGGCGAGCACCTTCCACCAGACTACTTTACTGACCTTAATTCATTCCACGCGCAGTACAGGAACTGGGTTAACAAAAGGGGCCGGGAACTACAGGGATCTGATACCTGGCTTTCTTGGTATGAGAAGTCGGTTATGTAGGCAGACAACTTTTCCTAGGTTGTTTCGATCCCGAATGGCCAAAGAATCGATTAGTAGTCTTCCTGATATTGCCATAAGACCTTCTCTTCTCCCTCTTGGAAACTTACTAGCTATGAGGAGAAAAGTAGCCCAATGTATGGTTTAAATAAACTTGATTAGGTCCGTTTAGCTTTAGCTCGTCTAGCTACTTGGTTAGACAATAGTCTTTTAAATAAATGCGAGTTCTTAACTCAAAGCTCTATTACGCCTTACCAAAGGCATATTCTGCCTTCTAATCTTATACATCGTCCTATGAACTTCTAAATGAATATGAACTGGAAATAGCTTAACCTTAACTTGAAGTACCTTCACTTCCAATGACTTATACTCTAAATATAGAAAGTATATCCACAGGTAGGATAAAGTATTGCGGTATTATGCCTAACTATAGCCCGCCGCCCTTGGAAAAGAAAGAACTGGAACAAGCTCCAAGGAATAGAAAGCAAAGCTCTCGGCAAAGTCGTGGATATCTAATTTAGCCCCGTTTATGACATCAGGAGATGAAAACTGCGATCTTACTTCTTTGTCTGATGAATGGTCTGATTTGAGAGCTTCAAGGCAAGCTACTCGTTAGGCTCCGCCAGGACCTTTAAAAAGAAGGATCTTGCTATCTCGAAGTGCTAGATGGCTTAGTAATAGATCCAAAATCCACACTTTTAGTAGGGTAGGATGCCAACGACTTGTTCAAGAAAGGTCTCAAGCCAGACATTGATTGACGTGGCGGTTGACCAATCGATAGCCTAAAGCTACAAGCTAGCTTGAACTACTTCCTACGTCATCCTTCGTCCACCTCTCCCTCAGCGAGGAAATAGTAGTAGCAGCAGTCTCCCCACTAATTAAAGGTTACAGTCCCAACCAAGTCAAAGAGTCCGGTACGAACAAAGGCATTATATGAAAGCTTTCCCATTTGACCATTCAAGGAAGGGATTCGACTTAGACCACTTAGTAGGACCTTCTGGCTTACAGGAGACCTTCCATCCATGGTTGATATCTTCCTAGACTTTCTGCTTATCCGGGAATGTAAGTCTTTTTTCCCAGTCCTTTATTGGAGGAGAGTCTACAATGTCCGAATGTTCTAATCTAAAGAAAGACGCTAATGTCACTACGGTAATAGCTCCTTAATTCCTTCTTGTCTCGCTTAGGCTTTCTTTCCTTTTTTTTCTCGACTAGTTGTCGCATGCAATGGCTGAAAAGAAACTACATCTTTCACTGCAATTCCAACTTCTACTGGATCGAATGCAGAATGAATGGAAGGCGATGGTGATGTAAGGGAAGGCTTAATAGAGCTGGAATTCCCCTAGAACTGCAATTGAATAACTGGGAATTTAAACTGCTTGTGAAAACTTTCTTGTTTTTGTCCCTTCTTTTTCATATGATATTTCTTTCATTCGCTTTATCACTGGTCGAAAATCCCTATGCACTGCTGGATTGACCTTATCAGCTCGCTTGAAAGGAGACCTAGCTCTTGCCCTAGAAACTGCTCTAGTGCTAGCCCTTTACTTTTGCTCTCTTCCGAGCTTACTTGCTGGATAGATTGGCACATATGAATATTAAACCCTTGAACCTGCTATCCGCTTAAACTTGAGAGGCTTGAAAAAGCATTCCAATATTTAGCACTCCATCTGTAACTGGATAAAAAAGAACTGGCCTTAGTCCTTCTTTTAGACCTTTCACTTCTTACGCTTCTTATGAAAGGTAAGGGGATTATAGAATACTAAGCCTTAGCCCTAATAGACCGTTAGCACGTTAGTACGATAGCTACGGGAATCCTACCCTCTTTTTTTATCCATTTTCTATCGAGTAGAGCATTAGACGATCCTTTAGAGAAAGATATTCAATTAGGGAATCAAAGCAGATTCACTGGTAGAAAGAGATGAGATTACGCTTTATACCGCTGCTTTCTTGTCTAGCCTTATAATCTTTTGCTCTAGAACCAATTCTAGAACCAGCTTCTTCATTGCCTGAAGGATTGTCATGATGCCCTTTCCTGGAGATTCTTAGAGCGGGAGATCGTTAACTCGGGTAGGCAGATATTTTCTTGCCTTTTTCGGAATCCCCCACATCTGAAACTTGCTTTATCACAGGAAGCTGCTGTCTTGCCTTGGAAAGATAGATCAAAGGACTGTTTGAAATTGAAAGGGCACACGGACTAGATGGTTGGAAAGAGGGCTGGACCGACCGCAAAGTGAACAAAGAATGTATGAAATAGGCTAGCAGGAAACTACTAGTTATTCATAGGCAAAGACTCTATAGGCATATGCTGGGGTTTCAACTCCTTAAAATAGTCTTTTACGGCCCCCTCGGCTGGGAATTAGATTAGCGCAGGCTTACTAGAATATGGCCTTAGTCCTTCTTTCCTTTAGCTCTTTTACGCTCGGTATTCAGGGGATTTCTAGTAGTAGCTCCTTAGCTCTTTAGAAAGGGCACTATACATATTATAAATAGTACGGGTTTCACGCGGAATCTATAGGAAAAAGAGAAAGGATTATCTATAAGCTAAGCATCTCGTCCATACCATAATTCACTGCTTGCGGCAGATAGCGAAAAGAAGAGTTATAATTTTGAGTCAACATAAGAACCTGCCTCAGCATAAGCACCTGTTAGTTATTCAGTTCCCGCCTTGCTTGACCTTGTCCAATCTTAAATCGCCTATCCCGCCGAACCTACTTACTTCCTTACCGGAGAGAAAGAAGAAAATGGGAGTCCTACATATGCCTTTCCATATTGGGGAAGAAAGATATCTATTATAGTTAGCCGCCCTAAGGAAAAGAAAGATTGAGGGAAAGAAATTAGAGGCTCCTAACCTTTAGCCGGTATGAACTCAAGCCTACTCATACAATATTACGACTGGCAGGGTAGATCGAAGGGAGAATTCAAAAGGGCGGCGGGATATCTAGCAGAAAAGTAAAATCCGTAGAAAGCAGGTTCTAGGTCAGAAGGATCAAGGGCTAGAGCTTTCATATAGCTTTTCCCTTTTATATGGGATAGGGCTGATCTACTAGAATAGGGCTTTGGAGAGCTCCTAGAGTCGAATTCCCCTTATGTGATATCCTAACTAGTACCAGTCTAACTAAGAGTCATCTGCTAGGCCAGCTTCTTTTGAGTAAGCCAGTGCTAAAGAAGAGGGCTAAGGAACAAGCTCCAAATTCATTGGGATAGATGCAGTTCCAATTGGAGCGGTGAGTGCTAAGTACTTCGATTAATAGGTTGCAGGATTGCTAGAATAGCAAGAGGCTTTTCTTTAGAGTCAGACTCTTTGCTTGCTTCTTTCGGCCAGCTGATGATCCTGAATTTACATACTAATCTGTCCTAAAACCCAATCCATTTGCAGAAAAAAGGGAACCTCCAGCCTGTGATTTTGAAAGTAGTCTCTGTCCCTAGTTAGAAACTCTTCACCAGCCCAAGGTAGTTGACTTGCTTACTTGTTAGAGTAAGGAGGGATTATCCTTCCCTCCTCCCTTTTTCTCGTCCATACAGCCCTTGTAGCAGTACTTTCTAGCCGTAGTACAAGTTCCTCTATGGACAGTAGCAGGATAACTCTCCTCATTCCCACTGAAAGTCACAGCCTCGGGGTAATAATAACTCCTACTGTAAGCCATTGGCCAGCCTGTAGGAGTTGCGTTATAGGCAGTAGAAGTTGTAACCCTATCTATTTCTTCTCCTTACCTAAACCCGGGCATCGGATATTGCTCGTAACAAGGCTAGTCCTAGTCCTAAACCCTAAGAAGTCTTAAGACCTCTCTTAACTTAAATAAAGGTAGTATACTTGCTTACTTGTTAGAGTAAGGAACATCAAGAGAAAGCGGAAGTTTGTAAATCTTGAGGGCAAGAAAGCCATCACCCACCGAAGCCATAGGACGGCTAGCAGCCTCAATAGCTATTAACTCCCTACCACGCATACCCTCGCTAGGAAAGAGATTCCATCGGCTCTTCTCTCGTATGAAGACCAAGAACAGCAACTTCTTACCCCCCACACGGTCACGAGAACAAACATCCTGTTACCATTTTCCCTTTTCTTTGTTGCCTTAGTACGGCTATGTCATCCCTTTTATGAAAGCGCTATGGAGCCACCGGACTTACCTCAGGAGATCAAACAAAGGGAAGAAAGGAAGAATGGAAGAAAGTCTCACACAAGCATAGAAATCGAATCAAGACCGGGAATTTAAAAGAGGAGAACTCTTAGGGAACATAGAGAGAGAGCTATTCTCTTTATTACTTTCCCCTCTCAGCATGAATTGACTCTACTCTTCGAGCAGCTAAACGCCTCTGGAATTAGTGAATTTGATTGAATGAAGAGAAGCGGAAGAAGAGACTAAGAATGAGCGGAAGTTGAAATGAGTGAGTCAATTACATCCCGTAGGGCGAGAGAGACTCTTCTCTTCATTTCGAGCAGCTAAACGCCTCATCGAAGAAGGATTTCTCAGTCCTTTGCTCTACTGAGCTCCTTGTTTCCGAAAGTCTATTTTCCTTACTCTAACAAGTAAGCAAGTCAACTACCTTACCGGAAAAGAGGAGGAATAGAAGGATAAGAGATCATAAAGAGCAAGAAATCTCTCCCTCCAGTTGTGCTCCAATCCCCTCACCTGATTCTCACTCTTTAGGGAAATCCATCCAATGGAGGTTTCTCTCCCCTTATTGAAATAGACTCTCGACTTGAAATGAAAGAAGCCATGGAATACCGGTCAAAATCCCGGCTTTCAACACGTATTGGAAAAGAAATTTAACGAATACGGGTTTGGCCGACTAAGGCCGGCACCGGCGGAGAACGCGGGTCCTGACTAGACGGGAAAGGAGTTGAGGATAGAGGAAACTGATTTCAACTCCTTTTTTGGATCAAACATAAATAGCTTGCACTACTAAAGTATTTCACTGTTGCTTAGCTAGTTGAATAGCTGAGATTCACGAATCTTTATTTTGGAGCTATTCCCCAGTTTTTCAGTATTCTGAAGTTTTTTACCTGTTAGTTTGATTACTGGACTGATCCTTTGGTGTTATGTTAAAGGGATAACCCTTAGGATGTGTTGTGAAGCTGGCTTTGTCTAGAGAGGAGCTTCCCCTGGTGAGATCGCTGGCCCTTATCATGGTGAGTTTGGTTGCTTCCGTGAAAAGGGGAGGGGGAGTGGTGTGGTGGGCCCCTTCACTTTATTCACGTGCGAAGGGACGAGCGAAAGGCTTCTTCAACAAGAGAAAAGGCACGAGACTCAAAGGAGAGGAACGAGGCTGCTGTTTCAGAAGGACGTGAATGAAAAAGCGTGACGAGAATTCTCAACCCGAGATGTTAGAAGGTGCAAAATCAATGGGTGCCGGAGCTGCTACAATTGCTTCAGCGGGAGCAGCTGTCGGAACGTGTTCAGTTCTTTGATCCATTCCGTGGCTAGAAATCCATCATTGGATAAACCATTATTTGGTTATGCTATTTAGGGCTTTGCTCTAACCGAAGCAATTGCATCGTTTGCCTCAATGATGGCCTTTTTTATCTCATTCGTATTCAAGTTTTTTTGGCACAGTTAGATGTGGCCTTTCATTCCTTAGGGGGTGAGAGGGCTAAGGGGAAGGGGTGGGTGACCCCTTACGCGCTTTTTAGGAGGAGTTCCGTGTAGTCGGATAGAACAGAAGCGCATATCGGAAACGAATCGGGCATCTATGGAAAGAATAAATCTTCTGCGTTGTCTAGTAAGCTGCCATTTTCATTTCTTTCTTTTTTATAAGAAAATCGAAAAATGGAATAGGGTGGGGTCTGAATAAGATCAGCAGGAAACACAATGGATAGGGCGTCTCAAACAGAGGCAGTGTTGCAGAAAAAGATCTTTTGTCTTCTTCAGTTCGTACAAATTCGGTCGATACCGACAATCCAGTTCCGCAGGAAGGAGGCCTAGAAAAGGTCAGCGGGGCAATCATACCTGCTTTTGACGCTACGCTGTGCCGACCAGCAGCGGGATGCTACTCACGAGCTGGTCAGGGATAGCGGTCACTCTTTCGATGCTGGTAGCACGGGAACCACTGAATAGGAGCGGTTTTCATCTCATCGCTGGCGTTAAGATATAAAGCGCAGTGCAGCCACCCCGACTTCCGTCCTATCCTAATAACAGACCTGGAGAACAGGTAAGCTCCAATACATAGTTCCGTGGTTAGACCGTCAGTGATAATGAGAAGAACCTTCTTCAGGTAACCTCCTCGAGGCACTTTTGGCATCACTACCTCATGGCAAGCTTACTGAGTATCCACCACATCCCTTTCCAAAGATTCATTCTGATTGGTTTTTGCCATGAACTCTCTTGGCAAAGTCAGGATCATCTTGCAATCCACCTTATCAGGTAAGTTACCTAACTGAACTTGAAACTTTGGCTCTGGGTCTGACTGCTTGACTCACCAACCTTCAAGTCTTCCTCCATCAGGTCATCTTCCGGAGCCAAGCCTTCTTTCTGAAAGAAAGCGAATAAGAAAACTACGTTGACGAGGTCTGTCCCTTCTCCAGCTTCTTGTGGTCTTTCCCCGCCTTACCTTATGCTGGGTACTTAACCATCAGACCAACCTAATGGTTGCCTTCTCTGCTAATGACTCCATATTTCGGTTGAGCAACACTGGAGATGGTTCAACTACAACCTAGTATTCACTCGTGGGGTAGCTTCGCGTATTAAGATTCCACCGATAAAATGACGATCTCGTCGTCAAACTCTTTTTCCGTTGTTCCTCTTGAACTGAGGTTAAGAAGCAAGCTTCGCTGACGTGAGAGGGACCGAACAGGAAAAGCATCTATTCCAGGAAATTAGGTCGGTAGTTGGCCTATGGGTGACATGTGATTGACCCAAGTCGAAAGTCTTTCTCAAGGGCTTAGCCCCCAGGATAACCATAGAAGGGGGTGACTGTCCAAGTCCATTAGCCTTATTGGCTTAGAATGAAGCCCCTCTCGCCTTAGCTTAATGGGACTCTGGCCGTTCACTTAAGCTTCACGACTTCCCTAACTACTACAGAGACTACTCTAGAAGTACTATGAGGGGGACTTTTTCATCATTTACATCATTTATTTACAAGCAACTTGCCTTCTTTTATTAGATCCTTCGACATGGCATGATACATATCCGTTCTTTCGTCCGGTCCAGGGGCGTCCCAGCTCCCCGAAATGAATGTTCTCTTCTACTTGATTATCGTCAATTGCCCGATTCTCCCTCTCATTCGCACAGCCAACTCCCTCTGGAAGCATCGATCCCGGATTGTCTGGGAATTCCATTCTTACCAGCGATTCGAATTTATTGTATGTACGATAACCCGAAAGTAATCTTCCTATTGCTTGGCATCCCGTATCGTACAGATCATCTGATCGTGGACCACCCTTATACAATACAGTTTCGGAAAGCCTTTAACTTGCCGCAGTTGTAGGAGAGTAGGCGGAGGAAGGTTAACTCACTCACTCAGGAAAAGGGGCTTTAGTTGAATCATTTCCAACCTAACCCTCTATTTCCTCGGATGAGGTCTCGCCTCTTTTATTCGATTTCCTGCTTCGAGTGAGTTCCACCCAATGGTATCCCACCAATCTCTTCCATACAGATCCCACTCCATCTTTGACACCGCTGATGTAGTAAGGAGTAGATACGATAGCAGATACCAGGAGCAACTATAATATGGATATGGATTTAGAGCTTCACTTCCTATCTGTTTGATCGCCGCGTCCGCGCCTCGACTATTTACACAAGTTCGGTACAGTAACAGCTTTTCTCATCTTTGCCTGCTAGGCAAGAGGATAGCAAGACTATTATACGCGTCATCTCGTGCCTCGGTAATCCTTTAGACTAGATTGAACACGGTAAGATGGCTCACTTGGTTCACTACGCACCTTTTTCAGATCACGCTTTTGCAATGTCCGGGAACAACTGATTTGGCCGACTCAATGCATTACCATAGTAAATAAATGTACTGGTCGTTGGTATTCGGCTCAATCCTTTTGTACTCCAATGGTTAATTTTATCATGGCAAACATGTGGGCGAGTCCAAGTTCTATCCGTTCTAATGAGCCATCCGTCAACTCATGTTCCGATTCCAAGCTAGCATTGTGCGGCGGCTTCCCGCAAGTCCCTACACAATCGCTTGTACACCGGAGCTATAGATGGCCCTTATTTGATCATCTTTCCCATGATTAGTTCCACGAATAGCAATACTTATGGATGATCAGCCAGATTATTAAGTGAAATAAAGGCAGCAGCATGAATAAGAAAAACGGGAATATGGCTTCTTCCGATCCAAGAGTTCGCTCTTCCGGTCAACCAGTTGTCGCACGGTCGAATGCCGAAGCAGAGTGGTAAGGAAGATAGATAGGAAGATTGAACGATCAAAAAGGGGTTGTTGCTTGGCCGGGAATGGATGAGATGCTTTCCGAAAGAATCTCCTTAGATAATATACGCTGTCGGTGCCACAGAATCATTATTAAGCAACAATCGGGTATTCCCCCTGTTGTCACTGGGGCCCTTGCCTAATGGAATAGTTCTTCACTCTCAATAGTTACCTATCTATAGATGACATTTCCCGTTTTGTACTCCTCCTACCAAAACCTACCTTTTGACCGTTTCAGAAGCCATATTCCCGTAGTTCAGTATTAGAGCTAAGATTCTCTACTTCAGTAATTCCCAAAATAGGAATGAAATGAAAGACTGAGGACAGAAGCTGCGGGGCAAGAGCCCTTTCACACCGGCCTAAACGACGATCAAACGATACCATGAACAATCTGACATGAGAGCTTTGTTCCCCACGGGTAAGGCATTTCGGAACATCGAATCGAATTCTTTGCTGCAGGTTGAAGGTAGTTTTCGTAGGGAGCCTTTTTAGTCCTATGATCGAATAGACAAGACCGGGGGTGGAGTGAGCCTAGAGTAGACGAAGACTCCCTATTCAACTCTCACCTTAAAAGAAGGAAAAGGTTTGTAACCTTTTAATAAAGAGTCCATACCCCATGTTTTCGAGCAAGGGATGAAATGGAGTGGAGAGTGAAAATCCGTTGACTTGAAAGAAGCAAAGTGGTTCTTAGCTTAGTCTTAGTCAGTCTGGTACTGGTCCCAATAAGACAGTTCTTCAAACTCAAGGCGATTCTCGTCACGAGTCAAAGTTGTCTTGCTGTCGATATAACGAGCGAAGCGAGCAAAGAAAAGAAGATAGTTAGACTGTCGGAGGTAGGGGCGGAACTTGATGTTGCTTTCTTACTCAGACTAAGGCTAAGAAAGGCGGGATCTGATTCCATTCGAAGTCATTGATATTGATCCTTTTTCCTTTTCACTTGCTTTTTTCTTCTTAAAAAAGACAGACGAGACTGAACTCCCTTCTCCCTCCATCACTGAAAAGCAGAGCTTTCATCTTCCTCTCCTAAACGTCGAGTGTCTTTGTCTTCAAACGTTGATCGTCTTAACTACTTTTTTACTGAAAAAAGTAAGGAAAATGGAGATTTTAAGTTAGCAGCTCACCATCTTAAAAAGTCTAAGACCGTAGTGTCCAGAATTCAGTAGTGGCTTCTACTGGGATTGGCTTAGTCGGAGTCGGCTCGAGCTCTGAGATCTATCTTTGAGATCCCATCAAACATCAAAGCTAACTCTTCTCACACTTGTCAAAGCATTTAAAACAAAGGCAGTGAACTTATAAAGTTTGGACTCTTTTGGCGTATTGGTAATGGTGAAGATGTCAAGTTCTGGCCTGATTGTTGGCTGACAGATGAACCTCTCTCATGCGAGGCCTTAGTTAATCTCTCCCCACAAGAAAAGCAGAGGCCACTAGAAAGCACAAGAAGAATAAGACTGTACCCGCCAACATTATATAAGATCTAAACAAGTGCAATGACTGGTACCAAGTTTATGAAAACGAGGTACTAAGGGACAGGCTAATAAGATCTTATAATAACATGAGGAGTATCTTCGATGATCTAGCAGGGGTAATAGCAAGACTATGGGGATGCATAAGGAGGAGGTTATGTTGGAATATTAGGCAGGGAAAAAAAGCGGAGGTAAGGATGAAGTACAATAGAGCAAAGGCAATATTGAATCAAAGAATAAAAAATGGAAGAGAAGTTTAGGAGGGAAAGAGTGTATTTGCATATCATTTACAACTGGAATTACTCAGTACATCTCAGCTGAATTTATAGAGTTGTTGGGAAATGAAAATGACATAACCTCTTTCCCCTTTTCGATTTGAGACTATGTGGCTTTCCCACCCTTCCTTCAAAAACTTTTAAAAAGAAGCCTGGGACGGCTCTACTCCTTACAGTGCTACACTACAAACTTTCATATAAAAAAAAAAAAAATGGAACAGATAAGTGTTTGGTGATCTTTTTAACAGGTTTTTAAATATCTGGTTCGACAGGACCAGGAGAAAAATTCGTCATCCTACCTAAGCGAAGTAGAGCAGCACTTGAAGCGAAAAGCGGTCTTTAGCGAGGAAAGCCTAAGCCTTTTCCTTATTGGAGCCTCTTCCTGCCTTACTTATCTATTGATTTACCCTCAAAAGGGCTCGATTGAGACAGAGAGGAAAGGTGCGAATCGGCCAAAAGGCTTATTCCGCCAAGCAAGCAGCGAAAGGCTTGATCTGATCGCACTGTTATATAAAATAAAAGACTTCATTCTACTCTAATTCACCGCTAGCGAATTGAATTTATAGAAAGGTTATAGTCGTCTCTCTATCCGCAATGGAGAAAAAAACTTTGATAGAGGAAGGATGGGAAGCAAAAAGACTGCATTGTATATAAGAAAATCTTCGTTTTCTTTTTTACTTTTATTCGTAGATAGATGTGTGTTTGAGTTATCCATATGAAATTCGATTCTCAAAGGGATGATATGATAAAAGATTATGTAGATAGCAATCCAAATCCAAAGAAGGAAGGGAAGAGCAGATACGAACATATCTAAATAAAAGACAACAGACTTTAACAGAAAGACGAGAGAGAAGGGAAAAAGAAAAGCGAAAAACTTTCCAGAGGGAGGAAAAACCTTACAGAGGAGACATGGTAGGCGATTGGGAAGCCGGTGTTCTTACTCTAATTTCTAGTTCTAGACACTGAGAATGGAAGACCAGCGACCAGTAAAGCCGCTGGAGAAGTGTTTGAGGCAGAAGGTATCCATTGATGCACCTTTAGTTTAGCATCCACTTTTGTGCTCTGACGGCTCAGCACGAAGATGCTTACGAGACGCGACTCGGAAAACATTAGCGACAGGCGGCCAGAGTTGGGAAGGATTGGGCAGCAAGCACACAGTCGATGAAGTAGATCCGGCCTAGGGGTGACCCTGCACTTTCAAGATGGATCGAAGGAGGAAGCCGCCGAGACGTCAAGTTAAGATTCCAGCGGAGAGTAAGACCATCAGAAACCGATGATGAGGATTCAAGACAATACACAAACAATACAAGAGATAGATGAAGTCATCTGTTTGCAACACGACTTGGGAAACGTTTTTTGATGAGCAGAAGTCGCACTCAATTCTATTATTATTTTACTACTAGGTTCATAGTTATGTATGAATCTCCTCAGATTCGTGCAAACTCAGCTCCGTACATTCCGCTCTCGCTCTCTCTGGGGATTCTTCTTCCGGCCCTTGCCACCTCTACTTCTCTAAGAGCAATCACAAGCGGAATGTCGAGTGTGAAATTGTATTGAGTTGGTCTTTCTTTTTATGAAAAGGGTATACTCCTCATTGTGGTCCCCGAAACTCTCATTTTTATAGGCCAAGGGGCGTAGCGATCTCCGAAAGTGAATAAAGTAGAAGTGCAGTAGATGCAGAGAAAAGTCTGCTTAATCTTCTGTCTCTTTCCTGTGCTATCAATAATGAGGAAGAGCCTTTGTTGCAGTGCTTGTTTTCAAGGAGTACTTGGTTTATCGCTTCGCTCGGCTTCGCTTGCTACTAGCTTCCGCCCTCTCTCTTTTTTATAAAGGTCCTTAACGGCTTCTAGAAAGAAGGCTTATATAACTACTATGAAAAGCATCGAAAGAGACTTCCGTATCTACATTATTCTCAATGGCACATCACATCTGCTATCTATGAAGATAAGCTCCGCCGCATTCTCATTCTAAAGTAAGGTCAAGGACTCTTTATTCCCCCATTGAATCGAGACTGGCAATGAGATCAAAAGAAAGAAAAATGAAATCGTTTCGTTTGATCGAAAGTCTATGTTAATAGAGCTCTCAGATGCGGGGAATCGATGCAGAGTTAGCACTACTTCTGCTCTTGCTAGCTAGGGGATTCATCTCTATCAATTCCTTTTGAATAAGGGGGAATACGAGAAGGGATTACTTGCTAACGTTTTTCCTACGTCTTTTTGTCCTATTCTGGGCATCCATATGTGTCAAACTTGGTTATCCAAATTGGAAATCTTTTTATACAACAGGAGTAGGACTTTCCGGGAGTGACTATCTCGTAGGAAAAAGTAAGACCCTCATAAGGAGAAGTAAGAATGGCACCTGAAAAGCAATGATGGAAGATGGATCTATGATGATCAACAGCTAAAAAGGATGGTTATACAATTACGAAAGTGCTAGTGAATAGACTCAAGCCGCTGCTTTCCTTGGCTCTGTCTCGTTTTGCTCTGGGCAGACAGATAACTCAAACTAATCATGCAGTACAGGAGATTATAGACTGCCCATGAAAAGGAAAAATAGAAGAAGAGGAATGCTAGCCAAAGAAATCGAGTTGGAAAAAGCTTACGACAGGCTGCAGTAGACCTTTATCCATGACACTCCCCAGGCAATCCAACTCCCAGGTAACCGTCTGCCTTTGATAATGGAATGTATGAGATCTCCCGGAGATTCTATGGGAAATTGGAAACGTCGAAGTGAGCTGTGGCTTATAAATAGGAAGATGAGGAGATAACGGGCGAAGGATATTCATGGTGCGATTGGATCTTCTTTGATTCATTACGACCAGCGCGGTTGTTCGTATTTCATTTTCATTTGCCAAACCAAACCCTATGTTTGCACTAAGTTACTTACGGAATCTCAAATCGTTTCCGAGAAAACTTCGTTCGAATTGCATGTGTTAAGCAAAGTGCAAAAACCAACTTCTTAGCGCTTAGCTACTGCCTATAAGCTTACACCTGCTCTTACAAGAAAAAAGAAATTTTCAATGTCCGACTGCCCGAATCAAAACCTTTCTTTTCTTATGATTAGAGGGAAGGATCACTCCTAAATGCAACCTTTATCAACTATAAGATACCACCCGACGCACTTGGGTACTTCCATCCGCCAATCAAGGCTAGTGTAGCGAAGGGAGCCAAAAAACGTGAGCGCCCCTACGCGAGCCTTATTGAAAAGGCCCCTGACTATAGATAGGGCGTTAGCGCTTTACTAATAACATAGAAAGGGTTCCAACCAAAACCTACTCCTAACAAGTTGCTGAGTTCGGCTTTCGGGACTACTTAGGGCTTATGGTTTATATAAAAAAGAGCCCTCGGCCTTCTTTCTTGTTTAAGGGCTGCTCGCCTTTTTGAATAGAAGGAAGTGGGATAGCGGAGGTGATTTCGGTAAACCGATGCATGAGCTGAGGCTCCCATGTCCCGCCGACCCTCCGAAAAAGGCAGGTCGTAAAACGGCTCATAGGGAGTCAGAAGCAAGCAGAGTCAAAGGCGGGTCAAACTCACATAAGCATAGGGGGAGACACATTCATGAAAAGCGAGAAGCCGTGCCGTGGGGGACTGACCAACTATGAATAGATCTTACTTAGGGCTAAGAGTAGGAACATCTATTAGTCCGTATCGTGGGTCTACTTGTTACAAAAGGCAAACATCCCCATTCCAAAACATTCACATTGGTCCTCAGGCAGGCATCGAAAAGGGGACGAAAAGAGTCTATTTACCTTTACAATATTCCGGAATGTATCATGGCCCTATCCATTCATCTTTTTCTTCAAAAAATAAGAGTTCCGCATCTTTCCGGGGCCCGGGGAACAAATAGGCGCGGGGAAGAGGGAGAGGGGGGCTACGAGCCCTCTCCCGTTGCTGTTCCCGGACCACCCATCCCTTCCTTCCCCTTCGCCCGGCCCGGTGAGGTCCGATCAGATCAGATCTATCGAACGAAGTGAAGTGATAGGAAGAGAAGACTTCTGGCGGGAGATCTCTATTCATTACACCTCCTTGACTAGTAAGGGGAAAAGGGAAGTGCGCTCTTGCGCACCAGCTGAAGGAAGGAGCTTTGGAAGCTTACCAACAACCTATCAACTCCTAACAAGTTGCTGGATCGAAGTAGGACATTCTCCATCCGCCCGCCAGCAGCAGAGGGGGTTCGATTCCCCTTATACGCGATGTGGCGAAAAAGACGGATTCAACAATACATCATGCCTGCATTAAGATTTAAAACTTGTCGTCTACTTTCAGGAAATGTTCGGAAGAGAGAACTTACAATAATACAACGCCGCATTCTCCGAAGATTGAGGAAGAAGAACAGATCTATTAAGAGAAAGATTTATTCGAGAGAAAATCTTAACAGTTACATCCAATTACAAACTACACGAAAGTTGTCCCTTTTTTATGGGGATTTACCCATCACAGAGATGCACAGAGGAACAGAACAAACTTCATATATCCCTTTTCCACTCAATCCAGAAACAAGATCGGACGTTATTCCGGTTCGTCTCCATTTTCGTGAAACTATTCCTCAAGCAAGGCAGCCGATAAGTCATCGAAGGGTTTGTGTGAATAATGGAATGGTAAGCATTACTCATTTGAAAGTGTCCCACGGTGATCTAATATCTTTTCAAGAAAATGACGCGAGAATCCGCGGTGAAGAAATAAGGAGATCTTTCTATATCGAAATATCAGTTGATAAAATCATAGGCAAATTCCTGCCGGTAAGAATGTGGAGAAGAACGAAAACAGAATGGTTCCACCTACTCAAAACTAAGAGGGGATGCCACCTACTACTAAAATCCCGGTTTTTGAAACAGTTGCGTTCTTCTATGCAAGAAGAAGACTTAGAAAGAACAAAGAAGTTTGGATCCGAAAAAGTATGCTTAGGCAGTTCCTTCGCTGAGCACAACAGAATGAAGAGGAATTTGTATCATTTCAAATCCCTATTCTTATCGAAGAGAAGGAAGGAGAAAAACCGATATCTTCCTACTCGAAGAAGAAGTACTTTAGTTTACAACTCTTCTTTATATAGTAATTCGACCTATTGCTCCGCAGCCCCCCATCAGTTTACTATGAAGAGAAGAATCAAAAGGATCGAACTACCTACTCATTATTCGGAGGTGAATCATAGAACACCAAAAGCTGTGGTATCTTATGGACCTAACATAGGTCACATCCCTCACGACATAAGATTGAAAGATCCAAACCTTCCTCTTCGGAGCGGAAACGGACGTGGCCAAAACATATAAAGATCGGCGTAGTCGCTCATAGGGACAAATCTATCCGGATAGAGGATGTCTAGATCGATTTATAGATAGATTTCTATCCATATAGATAGGTATCTCCGTGGATAGAGAAAAAAATAGGGATCCATCTAGATCTTGATTCACTATTTCATTCCATTTTTTTTTTTACGACAAGTTTGAAATCTGCAAGGAAACATCGTTTTTCTTTTATTACTTTCTGGGTCGGAGCGTAGACGAGCGAGCAGAGCCCAGGAAACAGGGAAGCCCGTGATAGAGCAGTCGACTAGAAGTAGAAGACTGCTGGCCTGAGAGAAGGCGGCCTCTCTCGGCAAAGATGGCCCAATTTCAATTCTTTCTTTTTGATTTCGGGTTTCTTTCTTTTTTCAGGGGCCCAGAACGCTAAAAGGTGGGGGAGAAGCAAGCCGAACCTCTGATCGACCGAGACACATAATAAATTCTCGGCGTCGAGAGAAGAGATTTGAGATTCCGTAAGTAACTCAGTGAGTGCTTTCTAAGCTAAGAAGGGCTTGGAAGAAGAAAATGAAATTGGAACAACCGCGCTGGTCGTAATAGATCGACTTTCATGCTAGTTCTTGCTCAAGCATGAAAGTTCCATTTCAGGAAAGGACGACGTACCATGATACTTTCTGTTTTGTCGAGCCCTGCTTTGGTCTCTGGTTTGATGGTTGCACGTGCTAAAAATCCGGTACATTCCGTTTTGTTTCCCATCCCAGTCTTTCGCAACACTTCAGGGTTACTTCTTTTGTTAGGTCTCGACTTCTCCGCTATGATCTTCCCAGTAGTTCATATAGGAGCTATAGCCGTTTCATTCCTATTCGTTGTTATGATGTTCCATATTCAAATAGCGGAGATTCACGAAGAAGTATTGCGCTATTTACCAGTGAGTGGTCTTATTGGACTGATCTTTTGGTGGGAAATGTTCTTCATTTTAGATAATGAAAGCATTCCATTACTACCAACCCAAAGAAATACGACCTCTCTGAGATATACGGTTTATGCCGGAAAGGTACGAAGTTGGACTAATTTGGAAACATTGGGCAATTTACTTTATACCTACTATTCCGTCTGGTTTTTGGTTCCGAGTCTTATTTTATTAGTAGCCATGATTGGGGCTATAGTACTGACTATGCATAGGACTACTAAGGTGAAAAGACAGGATGTATTCCGACGAAATGCTATTGATTTTAGGAGGACTATAATGAGGAGGACGACAGACCCACTCACGATCTACTAAGAAGGAAAGTAGCTTGATATTGGTTCGAATCCAATTCGTGAGATGGCCTTCTTTGTCATATAGATGTCTTGACGCCTCCATTTTATCGGCTAGTAGATAGAATCCCTTAGGCCACTCCATTCCCAGCTGATAGAAGAACAGCCATCCATCTTGTTTTTTATCAAAAACTTATGGAGCAAGGAAGAAGACGAACGAGAGACAGAGCAAGAGCACTTTTCACAAGGCAAGAAAGCAAGCCAGCTGTAGGTCAGAGGAGAGTGGATCTCCGGGTTAAAGGTAGCCCAAGTCAGTCAGTCCATCAGTCAGTCAGTGGCTGGGGCTTGGCTTCGTGCAGGCCTATGTCTTCTGCTTCTTATAGACTCGAATGAACTGGCTATTGAACTAGTCTTTTTCTTTTTTTTTTCTTGTTTTGTAAGGCGATACGTCAACTTTATCGCTCGTCTGATCCTCTCTTTGTCGGCCAATACCTCAAGACCGTCGCTATGCATTTGATGGTCTTTTGGGGTGGCGATCCCTCATTGGCCAATAGTGCACGTGGGGAGTTGCAGGGAGGCTGACTCTGGAAGGCGCCGGAGTGCCACACGTTGGGAGATATCGGAGGAGCGAAAGCCGGAAAGATAGATCGAGTTTAGCCTCTTGATTGACTTTAGTTGAACTGAAACCTCTCAAAAAGACACTTGCAGCTTAAAGGGTCGGCATTTATATAGAGATAGAGATCAAGATTCAGGCGGCAGAAGCGTTCCACTCAAAGAGAGGAGTTGATAGGGCGTCGTACAAGTAAGTGAATGGAAATGCTATCTTCCTAGCAAAGGAAGGCCGTGCAAAGGGGAGGGCTCGTCGTCGAATACAAGAGCTAAGACAAGAAGTACGGATGGATGGTTCATTTCATGTCTAGTCAGGTCTCGCTCGAGAGTGAGTTGAAGATAGATCTGCAATGTCAAGAGCCGGAGACGACATGCAAGTGAGTAAGTAAGTAGGGCAGTCGTACGAGCTGTAGTCCTTTTAAGTACAAGAGGCTAAAGCCGCTGGCAATGCAGTGTAAGACATTGGTGGTCGAGCAAGTGGCTGATGATGCCAAAGCTTACTTCCCTTTCTGAATAATCGTTAAGATAGAACTCGGGAGTAAGCTTTCCTATTCCTTTTGCGGATAGGATAGATAGAGTCGTTCTTTCACTTTTTATTTATTAGAAGATACTCTTTTCTTAGTGAAGGATACTACACTCGTTCGACTTAACTTCCTCTAGCTCTAGAACAAAAGTATCGTCTCTAACTATAACAAAACTTTCTACATTGGAGAAGCATTTTTTAGGCTCTATTGTTGGGGTCAACCCTATCCCAATAGTGGGAAGTTCGAACTCTTCCCAGGAAGTCACGTCACAGTAGTCAATGTAAAGTGACTCGACTGAAAGGTAAGATTTGATCGAAAGGAGTTGAAAGTTTATAGTCTAGTGTAGAGTAAGTCCCTCCCACCTCTTTTGTCTTATGACTTATCTTATGATAGAAAGAGTTTCCTTACATGTATTTAATTTCCTTCTATCGGCCAGCCAAGAAAGTGGAAGTTGGAGTTGCAGTGGAAGGTGGAGTGACAGTCTTTTGAAAAGTCCCACTCGTGCCATTCCCCTTTGTAGAAGTTCCTGGCTCTTCAATTCGTCCCTTTACAGCCGGCAGGGCCAGGTGAGTTCGCTGCCAGCTTCACTATATCGCTACTTGCAGGCAGTGTGAGTTCCGTTTCAGGCACATCAAATTTTAGTTCTGGTTCTGGGGTAAGCCTTTCCTTTAGGCCGAGCTAAACGCTTTTATCGCTTCTCTGCTAAGTAAGGCGTTTTGCCAATTTGAAAGTAGAAGCATGAATCTACTTCTTCTGCTTCTGCGGCTTCTATCTAAGGTGCATAGAGCGGTTTGGTTACTAATAGGTCTTCCTCAATCAGCATAGCATATATGCATATCAATTGGTCGTCGAAGATGAACTGAATCTTTTTGTGCAAGGTAGATGGAAGAGCACCAGCGATGTGGATCCAATCCAAGGACGTCCCAGAAAAAAACTGTAAGATGGAGCTATGTCCATTACTTGAATTGAAAAGCAAGATTGCAAGGCTATATCCTCTTTCCATTTTACTGGAATGTGGAGGATCGAGAGACCAGACCTCGTTCTTATGGGGGAATTTTTTAATCAGTGAACGCAATGGAGCTACTAGCCATGATGTTCCCTACAATGTTGTCCAATGTCCAAGCTTTCAGCTTTCCACCGAAATGCTATGGGAAGCTTCGAACAGTCTTGTGAGTAAAGCATTACGATGTTCCTTTGAAGGAAGGCGATTCAGTTGTTCAAGAACACGCTTTGCTTGATGAGCTTCAACACAGAATCCCTAGCTAACAAGAGCGGATAAGAGAACTGCTTCTGAAAGAAGACTTGTTCGCAGCGAATGGTTCTGTCCTACTTGACTTTTTTATGATTGATCCGAATCTCGTTCACTCTGTGAGATAATGGATCTAACCTTAGGGCTTAGTGACTCCATCTCTCTTGCCGGCTTAGACAAACTAATTGAACTCGAGTCATTCGCTTCCTTAAGCCATTTCCATACTAAAAAGAGCTAAATCAGATGGTGACTAGATTCATTCGTAGCACGGGATTCTGTAACAGCAAAAACTAAGACCCCCTACTACCGGATCAAGAGGAGATCCCGCGTTTGAATCTGAGAAGGAGAGTCTCTCCATAAAGAGACAGTCTTTTCCCACGGGCACATCTTATCTTGACTATGAAAAGCAGAGAGATAGATCACGCCTAAAAGCAGCCATTTCTATGAAATACGGGACCCCCCTTCCTTCTCCCATTCATTCTTTGCCTTCCCGGGGAAAGTAACTTCGATGAGAAATCAAAGAAGAAATGGGGCTATGAACGGATCTTAGGCTTAGGAAAAGTGTTCGCTCTTGGCCTATTAGTTGGCTTAAAACGGCCGATATGAGCTGAGATAGTCTCGGTCCTATGAATCTGACCGTACTTCCCGAGCCCGAGGGTCGAGCTGCGTTAAGCTCTTCTTCTCCGATTCTGTTAACGCCGTCAACGCGAACTGCTGACGGTTCTCTCATTTCCTTTCTTCTAGCGCTTGACTTGGGATGGCACTGTCTCGCGAAGCTGGAAATAGAGTGGCTAGGTGTTGTGTTCCCGGGCTAGGATTTCGTGGTAGCGAGAGGAGCGGAAAAAGGGCAGTCCCATGTACTATGAATCAAAGGCTTTCCGGGATGAGTTCCCCTATTGGGGCAAGTAGCTTCTCCCCTGACCTTTAAACTAAGCTCGATGACAGAGTGAAAGAAAAGTGCTTGAAAGGGGAAAGGAAAAGTCCTTCATTTCATAGTTCCTCCCCCGCCTATCTGGTGTCATGCCCCGCTAGGAATTGATCTTCGCCTAAGAGGTTTCCGCTCCTCTGCCGCTCTGTCTTCCTTCCCCCTACTTCTCTATCCTCTGCCTTGCTGTGCCCCCTCTTCTCTTACTCCAAGTGATTTCGTTCTTAGTGGATATAGAAGCTTCTGAAATCGGGTAGAAAAAGCTGTTAAAGAAGGGAGCTCGTTTTTAAAGAAAAACTTAACTGAAAGAGGGGACCGGCATGCTGGTAATGAGGAAAGCATACAGTCGATATGCGACATCCCATAGAAGAGAGTTAGTCAAAACCGATATGCGATCTCTATCTATATTTCAATCTAATTGAATCTTTACTTGAATAGAAGACTTTTAACAACTGATCTGCGAATTAGATATAGATTAGATCAACAGCGGATATGCGACTCTCCTTCTTTAAAGCCAATTGAGGAGACTTTGAGTCTTAGACTAAGAAAGAGAAAAGGGAACTAGCTACCATGCTAAGATACCTTCAGGGATGATAAGCACTATAGCTATAAAAGAAGGAAAAAAAAGGGGAAAGGGAAGAGTGTCTTTAAATCCTCCTTGCTCTTTGTCTAAGATTGGACTAAAGGTACCAAAGCAGGCATCCTTTTTTGTTCTTTTTCTTTTAGCTAAGAAGCCCGTAGGTTGTACGCCAGCCATACGTAGCTTGAACTGTGATGGCCACAATGCTTAGCTATTGCCGATCCCCAAGACGCCTTTGGTTGAATGTTCACACCTGATCCACCGTCTGCACTTCCTACATTCACTCCCGGAAATTGAAACAGGAATTGTAACCTCCCGGTCTGCTCCTCAAGCCTTCGAGTGCCGATCTTCGCTTGGGCCGGCTCCGAGACTCTACCCTGGCTTTTCATTTGTTCCTCCCAGGGGCCCTTTCTCGTATCGCGCGCGCATCTTCAAGCAATCGGGGCCGAGTACATAGACGAGGCGGTCCCGGGAATGAAAGCCCATTCCCTCGTGCTCTGGAACTCCAACACTTCGGTTGAAGAAAAAAGGTTCAATCTTGTGAAAGCGTAGCGTAGGCGAAACCTGGCAGACCGCCCAGAGTTTTACCTTCTCCGGTCCTGGAAGGAAACCCTACTTTCCTTCCTTCCCACAGCAGGCAACAACACTGGGGGGAAGACGATCAGTATCTCACGTGTGGCAGCTGTGGGAACAAACTCTGAATCCAAGAGGTACCCACCTCACCTAGAAAAAAAAAGGAAAGTCACCACTCACTGGTGAAAGAGGAGAGAGAAAGGACCAATTGAGGGCCCCGGGGCCGGAATGCGGTAGGGTCTTCAAGCCCCACGCTCGATTCTCGAGATTCATGGACCGTCTCGCGAAGATCTTTGATCCGAACCTTCGCATCTACTCTCTCTTAGACTTAGAGGATGAACCACGCCTTCTCTATCGCAAGAGCGATCGAAGAGCTATCGCTCATCGCTGCTTCGCGTATTACGAAATCCCTATTGCTTGAATGGGGCATGCTGCAAGAGCGTAGGTGAATGGTAAGAGTAGGAGTAGTGCCCCAAGGGCAGCGGCAGCAATGCTGTTCCAAGTGTTATTGCTATATTGAGATCAGAGAGGTGGTAAGGACTTCGACTGCCTTGTATCGGGTGAAGAGAAGAGGGTGGTAGGCATAGTGGGACTTAAACAAATCAAAATATAACCGTTATGAGCGGTACGTTTCAACCAATTAAACTATAAGCCCCTACGGATCTCTACATGCAATTCGCTCACTTCGGGAAGAGCGGACGGAAAGAGGAGGCCTTTGCTCTATCTGCTTCTTCCTCTTTCCAGGAATGAACAATTGGAAAAATGATTTTCTTTTATTATTCTATTATAAAAAAAAAAAAAAATGAAGAAAGCGGCCCTTTCGCGACTCAAACTGCCGGTACGCTTTCCGGCTCGCAACGACTCAAACGGGCGGGGGCTCTCTATTTGCTTGCAATGCCGGCTGTTCACCTTTAGTTAAAAGTAGAAGTATAAACGCTCTTTTCCCCAAAAAGAAAAAGTTAAAAAAATATGGATTAAGAAAGAAAGAGTACATAAGGAGTGAAAAAAAAAACTTGGTTAGGGGAACCGAAGGTTAAGCTGACTACTTACTTACTTTGGTATAGCTACACCTAAAAAAGTTTATTCATACCCCCTTTTCTTCTCCTTTCTATCAATGTTGCCAATTCCCAGAATACTAATGTACCCTCGTGCATACATTTGCCCAACTACCACTACTATCTTCCTTCGACTTCTTTAGCCACTTCCGCATCTGTACCGCCATTTCCCTGGTAACTGTAGCATGAATGTTCAAACCAGGCTTCTCGGGCATGACCGTCGATGGGGGCAATTCCAGGATGTGCGGAAATTGAATTCATTGCTCCACCGCCTGCTGACTGACTCGCCACGTGACTGAGCTTCTAGGCACGATAAAGTCAGATTTGGAGCCCCAACTCCAAAGGAAGGGGCATTTTCGGGGCCTCAATCTCAACATCCTATCTACTTCAATCTTCATTGCCTCATGGTGAAGCACCTACATTGCAATCTTTACTGCTTCTACTAGTCCTTATATATTGAGCACGCCCTTCCTTCTTGCTATGCTATGAAGAATCCCCTGCAGGCTTTGCTTTGGTCTGCGAATGCTACCTCTTCTACAGCCTTCTCAACGGGTGATGAACAAAAGGCAGTGTCTGAACGTGAACAATCTGAGATTGCCTCATCCTTCGCGGCTGTCTGCGTTTTTCACTACCTTCCCCGGTCTGTACCTTTGAAAGAAGCCTTACCACCAGAAAATGCTGGTTCTGATTAAGAGTTCTTCTTTCCCTTTCCTTGATACATTTGGTTCGCTTTGAAGATCGCACCGTCGCTGACGTATGTATTTTACCTTTTTTCTTTCATTCCATACGATGTGATGGATGTAGACTGATTTTGACTGAACTCTGTCTCTGGACTAGTCTAACATCTTCTCCCCGGATCTCCAGAATCCTGGTAGAGAGCCCCCGCTCCCCTAGAAGTGCGTCTCTTTGGAGAAGAAGGCTCCGACAAGAGTGAGCAGGCACGCTCTTCTGAATGTGGTTCAACATCCAGGGCGCTCTCTATGTCAATACCATCCGTTTTAGTCTTTCGTGAACTCAAAGAATAAGAATAGCATCTCGCCACTCTCATTCATAGAAAGTAGCCCGGAAGGGCAAACAATCTCCTCTTTTTATCATATAGGGTATTGTATTTATTTATTGCAATCCAGAGCAGGCATAACATTCTCAACTACAACCGCCGTATTCACTCGTTCTTTGGGGTTCTTTCACTCCTTCAATCAGAGGCAAAATTTCACCGGTTGTGTGGTTGAAGGGAAAGGTTGTTGAAGAGGTTACGAATTCGGGGTGGAGCAAGTACCTCTAGAAAGATCGATTCCTGTCATACTCATTTGTCAACTATAAAAATTGGATTTAAGTAAACCAACCGCTTTCACCGGGAAATGCAATTCAAGAATGACAATTTGAAAAAGCCTCACTGAACCAACTTCTTCAATTATCTACTTGCAGGGGTTACAACTAGCTGATTGATTCTTTCGTCTATATTGGGCTAAGACCTCTATCTTGCTATTAGGTAGGAGCAGCTTTCCTTCCGATCTATATATTTCCTTTGGTGCTTCTCCCGGGTGGCTAGCCTGCCTTTGCAGTCCATTAACTATTTATCGGTTGAAGAACTAGTAGCTTATCACACCGTTCAATCAGCATTACCTTTCGTTTCCCTTACCCTTTCCTATATTTTATTGTCCTGGTGGATACTTTGGGAATTATACTAAGCGATCCATCTCACACGAGCCTTATTCTATCTATTTTTTTAGAAAAGTCACTTTATCCCATTTAGTTGAGGGAACAAGACATACTGGTTCAACGAAATCCGAACTTCAATCATTACATTAAAGCAATCGTTATCCAAATCATTCTCTCTTCTCTCTATTTCAAGCAAGAGCTATTTGTTCGTATCCTTACTCTCCATCCACTTTCTTTAATGGCCTTTTTTGAGAAAGGAAGGATCGAGCTTTATAGGTAAAAGGAAAGAATAGTGAAGGTTGTGGCGGAATCGGTTCTTGGTCATCCTACCAGTGGGGTAGAGGTGGTTCCCAACTAGAAAAGATTATGAAAATAGATTGTGGAGACCCAACCTTACTTTCCGGTATACAGACCCTCTGCGTGCATAATGAAAAAAGAAAGTCAAGACTTCCCCCGGCTCCACCAAGCACGCGGCTGATCGTCTCACTTCAACCTGAACAACCACAACTAGATCTATTCCGTGAACAGTCTCTTTCTCAGCCAAAGTCTCTTTCGATACCTTTCCATGACCTTGGGAAGCAACTGGCTCTCCCATGGAAACTGATTAGATAAGGCGTTCACACCCTTCAACTGAATCAAAGAAGCCTTCCTTTGGTTCTACCTTTCTCTCTGGTTGAGTACCTTCCTTCCCCATCTGCCCTGCCCAGTCACCTGTCATTTATTGTGACAATAGAGCTTACGTTCTAAGAATAAAATGGTACTTCGCTTCGGGTTTCGAATTCTCTTTTTTCACCTGACAAGGCTGAATAGCGCTCTTTTATGAGCGAACTTCCACCGCTATAGGTCTCATAAAGAAGTACGCCAAAAGTGGGAGGTGGCACTGAAGGAAGCGGATTCTTGTTCTTTCAAACAGAACAGCGGATTCTCTGCATCTAAGTCTTTTCTTTGTTGAGGAATTATTGATTCAAGGTACGACTGCTCCAACATAGCCTAATCCGCGTATTCCTTTACACCCGGCAAAGTCCGATCGATGGAAATTCGTAGTATGCTCCCCACCCACCCTATGATTGGCTTAGTGTTAAGTATCATCATCTTTTCTGAGGGTGATCCTCTGTCTATTGACCTAAACTCAAAGCGAGCATAGGAAACTAGATGTTGAGGTGCGAAAGCCTTCTCTTGATAGCGGAATCTAATTGTGCCTTTTTGTTCACTTTCTCACTATCTGAACTTGAAGGTTCAGTTAGTGAGAAAGTGAACTCAATAACCACTTATTTAAAATGCTATAGCGGATGTAGTTGATTTGGGACCAAGACAAAGAAAGTGCTTCTATCGAAGAGGCCCACGCTTCTTGTCTTGAAGTAAGTACACCGGTGACGTATATAAACATGAAATCAAGGTTGATCGACCAATTGCTTTATATAAGTAGCAGTTCAACTAGACCCCAAATGATCTCCCCTCCTTTCCTTCGGCTGCTTGTTATAAGACAAATGTCTAGTGAAACAGCTCGAGAGGGTAGTTAAAAAAGTGCTTCTTGTTTATATGCTTAACACATGCAAGTCGAATCTTGTTTTCGGGGAAAATCGACGCTCTGTAAATAGACAGGGGTCGACCTTAACGAGTGGACTATAGCTAGACAGAAATAGGGTAGTGGAAGAATTTTGTTCGATTCCCGTTATACGCGATGTGGCGAAAAAGACGGATTCCCATCTTAATCAAGAAAAAACCTTTTTCGTTTTTTAATATTGGTGTTTCCTTCTATTCGAATCTTTTTTTTGGAAGCTATTGAATCGACGTGATCAACTATAGGTGTAGTCCTTTATTGGCATATGAATAGGGTGAGGACGAGGCCCCTAGAAATGGGGGGAAAGAAAAGGGAGGGGGGATAAGGTCCGTTTTTTTTTCACTTCGAATCGAATTCGAAACCGGCGTGGCGCTGCTGGATGCTTCTGATCAATAGAACAGGAAGAGGAGCCAAAAATCAAAACCACCAAAAGTAACGACTACCAAGATACGCATAGTGATTCGATCTTTTGATCACCCATTTTTGGAAAACCATTTTTTGGGGCTTCCGCCTTACACACGGAAGATTGGATTGCCTGAATCACGAGTATTATATACTGTGTTACGATCACCTCATATTGATAAAAAGTCCAGAGAACAATTTGAAATGGAAATCAAGAAAGAATTTCTGGTCATAAAAACAGAAAGGCATGAATTGCGCAAGAAGTTCTTTCGGTTAAAACGCCGTGCGACTCGGAGGACATAAGACTTCTTGGTCAAGCCCAATTGCCGACAGGATGCTCCTACCCCACCATGCCTGGCCTTTCCTTAAGAAGAAAGAGGGGGGTATGAAGCGTGGAAAAGACTGCCAGAAGTGTATGAGAAAGAGGTAACCTTAAGTGTTGGAGTGGCGGCAAAACTCTTGATTGATCAACGCGAGTGAACTGTGCTTAGACGCTTCGTCAAACCGCACCGATCTACGAGAGGAGCTGATGGATGAGTAGGCTTCCCCTTTCGATTCACGGAATGTGATCTGGGACACGATGGGAGTTTGCGTGCCTCGGTAGGAAAGAGATCACCGGAGTATAGCACAAGATCGCCTTTTCTTGCTGCCATGGGGTCGACCTGTGAACAAGGTAAACCCAATGGGAACCAAAAAACGGGAGGGTACCGCATTGGGCAGAAGACGATCCACAAAGCGAAGGCTCACCCAGCTGAAGGAAGGAGCTTTGGAAGCTTACCAACAACTTAGAGCTAATAGAAAGGGGGTGAGATAGGCGACAGGTAGCTTGCTTCCAAGTCGGCCCGGCCGCGAGGAATCAAGAGATCTTTTCCGGTGCTGACTTGGATCTCGGGTGACGGAATAAGGCGGCCAGAAGCGACGAGCAGTCGCGGTCGAAGCTTGGCTCTAGCCGATAGGCTAGCAGTAAGCTTGGCTCCAGCGAAGCGCTTACCAAGCGCGAAGGAAAGGGCCTTCGCCACTTGAGCCGTATGCGGGGGAACTCGCACGTGCGGTTCTTAGGGGGGGAGAGCTAGTAGGAGCCATCCTATCCCAATAGCGAATATTTGGAGCTCAATATGAAATCCTATTTTCTTGCAAGACTCGTTCGGATAAGGGAAAACTCCAGAGATTGCTTCGAAGTAAGATCATTGCCTTGACCCTTTCCTGAACCAGAACCGGGGGGGGGTGAGAGGAAAAGGGGCTCAAAATGTCCCATCAATAAAGTGAGGGCTTTCCGGACCTTCCCCATCCCCCTTTCCATTCTTCCTTCCCCCCTCACCTCCCCTTTTTTCAATAAAGAAGCCCCGCTCCCTAAGGGGCCCCTCTCTGATAAGGAAGGAAAGGAAAGAATCTCAATTTTATGACAAATCCGGTCCGATGGCTGTTCTCCACTAACCACAAGGATATAGGGACTCTATATTTCATCTTCGGTGCCATTGCTGGAGTGATGGGCACATGCTTCTCAGTACTGATTCGTATGGAATTAGCACGACCCGGCGATCAAATTCTTGGGGGGAATCATCAACTTTATAATGTTTTAATAACGGCTCACGCTTTTTTAATGATCTTTTTTATGGTTATGCCGGCGATGATAGGTGGATCTGGTAATTGGTCTGTTCCGATTCTGATAGGTGCACCTGACATGGCATTTCCACGATTAAATAATATTTCATTCTGGTTGTTGCCACCAAGTCTCTTGCTCCTATTAAGCCCAGCCTTAGTAGAAGTGGGTACCGGCACTGGGTGGACGGTCTATCCGCCCTTAAGTGGTATTACCAGCCATTCTGGAGGAGCAGTTGATTCAGCAATTTCTAGTCTTCATCTATCTGGTGTTTCATCCATTTTAGGTTCTATCAATTTTATAACAACTATCTCCAACATGCGTGGACCTGGAATGACTATGCATAGATCACCCCTATTTGTGTGGTCCGTTCCAGTGACAGCATTCCCACTTTTATTATCACTTCCGGTACTGGCAGGGGCAATTACCATGTTATTAACCGATCGAAATTTTAATACAACCTTTTCTGATCCCGCAGGAGGGGGAGACCCAATATTATACCAGCATCTCTTTCGGTTCTTCGGTCATCCAGAGGTGTATATTCCCATTCTGCCTGGATCCGGTATCATAAGTCATATCGTTTCGACTTTTTCGAGAAAACCGGTCTTCGGGTATCTAGGCATGGTTTATGCCATGATCAGTATAGGTGTTCTTGGATTTCTTGTTCGGGCTCATCATATGTTTACTGTGGGCTTAGACGTTGATACCCGTGCCTACTTCACTGCAGCTACCATGATCATAGCTGTCCCCACTGGAATAAAAATCTTTAGTTGGATCGCTACCATGTGGGGGGGTTCGATACAATACAAAACACCCATGTTATTTGCTGTAGGGTCCATCTTTTTGTTCACCATAGGAGGACTCACTGGAATAGTCCCGGCAAATTCTGGGCTAGACATTGCTCTACATGATACTTATTATGCGGTTGCACATTTCCATTATGTACTTTCCATGGGAGCCGTTTTTGCTTTATTTGCAGGATTTCACTATTGGGTGGGTAAAATCTTTGGTCGGACATACCCTGAAACTTTAGGAAAAATCCATTTTTGGATCACTTTTTTCGGGGTTAATCTTACCTTCTTTCCCATGCATTTCTTAGGGCTTTCGGGTATGCCACGTCGCATTCCAGATTATCCAGATGCTTACGCTGGATGGAATGCCCTTAGCAGTTTAGGCTCTTATATATCCGTAGTTGGGATTCGTTGTTTCTTCGTGGTCGTCACAATCACTTCAAGCAGTGGAAATAACAAAAGATGTGCTCCAAGTCCTTGGGCTCTTGAACAGAATTCAACCACACTGGAATGGATGGTACAAAGTCCTCCAGCTTTTCATACTTTTGGAGAACTTCCAGCTATCAAGGAAACGAAAAGCTATGTTAAGTAAAAGAAGAAAAGGTCGCCGACTGCTACTAAGAACCTAACAGAACTTTTCTTTTCAAAATGGAGGAACTTAAAAGAAGGGCTTTCGGACAGGGCCCAGTTTATCAAGACTGAGAATGGCAGAGACCTTTCATTGAAAAGTATCAATGCTATCTTAAAAAGTATTGAGCGCGAGGGCCGCTGATGATGCAGAAAGCTTTTTTTTTTATAGAGAGAAGGGGGCTGCTCCATTCTGATCCAAAAAATGGATTCCCGGTTGCTTGCTTCCTTGCTGGAACGGGTGGACCACCTTTATCGGGCACAATTCAACAACGGCCATCCCACCCACCCCTTTTCCATTTAGAACGCAGGAGGAGAAAAACCGACTCTATTCTATAATGTGGGAATATGGGGATGTGAGTCTTCTTAGCTTTTCTACGGATATGATACCAATACTGACTACCTATTTCAATTGTTGTGCTTTCAACAATTGCATAGCCTTCCTGACGTACTTGAGTTATAACATTTGAATTTCTCAACCATTCCACGTTCCCGAAACGGATCCTATCAAATATTTCACATTTTCTATGATCATCTCTATTTTAGGTATTCGGGGAATCCTCCTTAATAGACGAAATATTCCTATTATGTCAATGCCAATTGAATCAATGTTATTAGCTGTGAATTTGAACTTTTTGGTCTTTTCTGTTTCTTCGGATGATATGATGGGTCAATCATTTGCTTCATTGGTTCCAACGGTGGCAGCTGCGGAATCTGCTATTGGGTTAGCCATTTTCGTTATTACTTTCCGAGTCCGAGGGACTATTGCTGTCGAATCTATTAATAGCATTCAAGGTTAAACATGACTCCTAGAGAATTACCAATATACGAAGTTCCTTTCTTTTTGATTTGGACTTGGTTGGCAGGATCAGGGCCTTTCTCGCTGGGTGAACGCATCCGATTCGAAAGTCCTTTCCTAAACCACTTCCCGTTCAGTTTCTGAAAGATAGAGATAAGCTTTCTAAATGAGATGGAGTTCCACGAATATGCAGGCTAGAAAGATGTTATTAGCAGCTATTCTATCTCTTTGTGCATTAAGTTCGAAGAAGATCTTAATCTATAATGAAGAAATGATAGTAGCTGCTTGTTTTATAGGCTTTATCATATTCAGTCGGAAGAGTTTAGGTAAGACTTTCAAAGTGACTCTCGACGGGAGAATCCAGGCTATTCAGGAAGAATCGCATCAATTCCCCAATCCTAACGAAGTAGTTCCTCCGGAATCCAATGAAGAACAACGATTACTTAGGATCAGCTTGCGAATTTGTGGCACCGTATTAGAATCATTACCAATGGCACGCTGTGCGCCTAAGTGCGAAAAGACAGTGCAAGCTTTGTTATGCCGAAACCTAAATGTTAAGTCAGCAACACTTCCAAATGCCACTTCTTCCCGTCGCACCCGTCTTCAGGACGATCTAGTCACAGGGTTTCACTTCTCAGTGAGTGAAAGATTTTTCCCCGGGTCTACGTTGAAAGCTTCTATAGTAGAACTCATTCGAGAGGGCTTGGTGGTCTTAAGAATGGTTCGGGTGGGGGGTTCTATTAAGAATAAAGAAGACGAATAGAATAGAATTCATCTTTATGCTAACAGAAGAGCGGATCCAATACCAAGACGACTTCTTTCTCAGGAAGTGCAGCAAGTACTGTAGGAATTTTGGGATATCATGCCCCACGAGTGAGTTGACAAGTGCCCCCTAGGAGGGCAGTCTACCACAAGATCGAGTTGGAGCCTGGAGCCCAACCCCCAACTACTTAGACTGGGGCTGGGTTAAGCAGATGGCCCCCCAACTAGCATCTATTAGTGTTGGGGATTGGTTGAGCTCAGGAAATAATTTCAGGAAGTCATTGAGTGATCTTATGCTTATTCAAAATTTGGATCGAAACAATGGGAAAGAGACAACAAATCGAAAGGCGAATGCCTATGCCTATTAGAGCACCAGCCTTTATCCCGAAAAAGCAAAAGAGTACGACAATGCAGTCCAGACCAGGAGGCAAGTCGAAGTGAAGTTCCTATTGAGGAGGAGGATGTGCCATTAGTTTTCAAATGAATAGTTGATGTCTATGAGAAAGAAATTCCATTTCTAGAGTGAGATTCGTGTGTCTGATGAAATAGCTAGGGTTGATGATCTAACTCTACGGTTATTGCTAAGACTGGTTTTTCTCTTCCGTCTGTGGAATTTGCCCTTCAAGCCTATGAATGCCATCAATGCCATTCGAGGTGATAAGTGAAATGTGAAATCGAAACTTTCATTTTCTCGGGTTTTCATCAAATGGCACGTTCCAGGATATAGAAGGCAAAGAAGAGTAAGCCAAGCGAGGTTGGATGCGTCGGAACATGAAGGGATGATGATTTCACTCCCCCACCAAGCATCCTATAGCATCCGCAAAAAAAGCATTGCTAGTAAGACCTGCCCTAGTCTCTTCATTCCTAATCCTCTTACTAGCTTACTTTCATCTCAAGCTAGTTGACAGAAATTCACTCCTTCAACCCTATCCTCCATCGGCGAGTCAATACCCGGCGAGAAGGCAGTGAGTCGACGATCATATAGTAGGTGTACCGTGAGTGGAAGGAACGCAGCAATAACTCTTTTATAACCCCTTAAGGCAATAAAGGGAGTGAGTGACCCATGAGCAAGCGACTTACGTACCTTTATTTATGTGATTCTCTTCTTCCTCTTCTGCCTTTCTTTTTCCAGAGAGCCCGAATTCTCTTTTTCTGGAGAGTTCTTGTCGGCCTTACAAGGGCTAATTTCGGCGTAAGGAGGGTAAGTAATTCTTTCTTGTAAAGAAGCCATTTCGGTACTTAGTTGAGTCTTTCTTTTTTTCTATTCAAGCAACAAAGTGTGTTTAAAGCCGCCTAGCCTCTTTTTAAAACCTAGGACTGGCTCCTCCGCCGTTGATAGCTATTCTTCGAACCCTCCTCTAACCCTACATCAACACTTTCCCCAACCGGTGAGACCCCCACTTTACTTTATCAGTTAATGCCTGAACTTTAATACTTCTTTCTGCATTATCCATAGTTTAAGCAGCAAATTCACCCCTGACTGTATCTGCTGAAAACTGCCCTGCATTCCCTGTTTCCTTGACGTCTTTCCTCTGGCTCTTCCCAGTTTCATTTTCAGTTGGGACTAGCTTCAGTCTGAATTCTGTCATCCTTCACCCGTTGCATAGCAGAATTTAGTTAAGACGTAGAAGCTGCAGTAATTTAACATTCTGACTGCTGCATCATTGCATTCTCTCTCTTCTTCTGATCAGCAGTCTTGCCCTTCCCTTGCTGGGTATCCTGCCGATTCCCTTGCCCTCTTAATATCTTGTTAATAGCTACATTCCCTGCTTCTCCAAAAATATGATTTTCCTCTGTCTGCTGACCACCGCTGACCCTAACATTTTCATTAGCAACATCTCCCTCCACCTGCATATATCTCTGTTCATTCTCTTCCTCTTAAGAGACCCCATTTTCATTATTGCTGCACCCCATCTTCTCGACTAGATTCTTACCTGGGAGGGAGCAGTCTGATCTTTCTCCAGCCGGCACCAGCACGTCACCCTCATTGGACTCAAATCTGCACTTTTCCATAGAATGTCCAAATTGATCACAATTTAAGCAGATCATAGGCAGATTTTTTTTAGGTAATTTTGATGGGAATGACCTGCTCCTTCCCTCTCAATTTCAGCTTCACCAACATTTCTTCCGGTCGTTTTCTCCGAGCATTGATTTCGCAACATGCTCGGACCGATGTGGGGCAGCTGAGTGCTCTTGTTTGATTATGAAAAGCTATGAATTTTCCCACCATTCCCACTAAACTAAGCTTTTAAGTCCCCAAGCATTGTAGAGTTCCAGAGGAACCCCACTCATTTCGTACCAAACCACCCATGTCGATAGGAGCAACTCGTCCAAGTCAAGCCCCGGGCACCATCGATGCAAGAACATCACGGTCTTACCTACCCGATATTGCCCCTTCTTCAAAACATTGTTCATGTCTTCTTAACATTAAAAATTAATCCAAATCAAACCTTTTCTTAGAGCAGCAAGAGAGATCTTACCAGTCAAGCTCCATGCCTTGGAGCACCACTCTCTAATCTCCTGGAGAGTAGGCCTCCTACCACGGAATCGTGCTATCAAAGAAAATCTGTATCTGCTGTTTGCTAGCAGCAGCCTCTCCTCCTCCCACTCAACAAAGGGAATACCATCTGAGTCTATTTGTGTGGAGGGCAGCTTCACAAACTCTTCTCTATCTCCAGTGGCCCTTGCCCATGCTCTGTTAATCGCTGAATATAGTAAGTGTGCCGTGAGTGGCTTCTCCCTTTTTTTGGTTGGAGATTCAGCTACAATATAGAAAAAAATTAGCTCAGGTTCACAGCCGATTGGATATCTGAGAATTAATGGAATGAACCTTATATAAAAAAGAGGAATACTCTTTCACTAGAATAATGGATTGGAAGGCATACTCGAGTTTAGCTAGCAATCTAGCGGACATTTCAACTAAAGAGTTAACGGGAGGAGGATGAAAGCGTAGTACTTTCTATACGTCAATAGGACTTCCTCTTTCTATATGAATAAGCGCAAGTTTCCCTTTTTTGATTTAGAATTAACTGAACCGCGCGGGAAGTATCTCAGGCTAGGCCTTACATCCTGATCCAAGCAAGCATAGGAGGGAAGGGAAGAGACCTCTTAGTTGTTTTTGTTCGTTTACCAAGTTCGGCATTAAGGCTTTGCTCTAATGAAGAGTTCTTTCTATCGATCGCTTTCGCCCCTTGTAGGAAGCATGTCTTTACTTCTTTTCCCAAGATCAGATCTCGAACCTATACTCTATTGAATCCCAGGCCCCTTTATGTTACCATCACTTGGTTGCTCCAGAATGAATGTACTAAACCATCCATACTCGAAGAAAGGGCTACTCCCCCTTAATGGACTAACGAGGACGCGGAAAAGCATCTTTCTATAGAATCGCCATCCCCGGTCTCACCTGCGGCAACCCTTCTCCGACCAATTGAAGTGGCCTAAGCACGTGTATAGGCGTAGGAATTGCTTTTTCTCTACCTTGAACACTGGAGTATTCTTGTAGCTATATCTTACCACTGGATTGAACCAAAAGAAAGCTCTAATATGTTAATAACTGATCGAGTCCGTTAGGACGAGCAGCCAATGAGGGGGAAAGACAAAGTATACGATACTCCCTTTCTTCTAGACCAAGACATACCCGATCCCGATGATAAGCAATGAATTGAGGATCCACAATGCCATGATAGAGTTTTCGCGTTCATACAAGAGAGACTCAGTAGGCGGATGAAGAGCCAGGAGCGGGAGCCCCAACTAGAATAGGTGAATTATTAACCAACTATTCCACCTCCAAGGATGGAAAGAGCCGATTCGTCTTCGAGCATCGCTGGCAATAAACCTCGTTGAGAGAGCAGCACGAACCTAGGTTGATTCTACAGGAATGGAATCCTAGATTGAAGCTTAGGCAAGCCCCTTGAGACTGACTAAGTAAGGAGCAGCGGCTGCCCCCTCTGCTTTTCCTTCTGATGAGGATTATAGTGTACTAACTAAGGTGATCTCTTTCACTCTCTTTTAAGTTTTTTCATCCCACAGTGAGCAATTCCCGATCACTCGAAAATAAGTTTCTCTATCCAAAGGGGTTGGAGTCGTTCTAGAGTGAGAAGCATAATGACTTTTTTTTTTCAAATAAATAGATAGAAGATCTGATAAGCCCACCCAGCGAAAAGAGTGGCTCTCCGGCGAACAGGAAAGAAAGGGCTGTTCAGGACAAAGCTCTAATCCCATAGGGGGGCCAGGCGGGAATCCAGCCAGTTCAAATACAATAGCCAGCACCTCACAACTAAAGATGAAAGGAAATGCCACTCTTTAAGCTTAGAAAGCGTATTGTGAACTGTCAGTGGTATCAGGGACGATCGACAGAAGAAAGTGCTCTTTAAACCAAGAAAAAGGGCCCTTTATTCATGCTTCTGATTCGAATTGATTCTATCTTTACTGCCCTGAGAAAGAAAAGCTAGCCTTTTCACATAGAATTTTCCTATGACGAGCAGGATGTTCTTCGATCCCTATCCTCTTAGCCGCTTAGATCAATACCTACTGCCCCCGATGTGCAATCCCCAGTTTCTAGAAATGCCTACTCTCTTTTTTCACCCGGAGACAGAGCCTCTTCTTGAAGACCCTTCCTAAGACAAGCTTACCTAATCGATTGAAACCGGTATTTTCTAGTTGAGCTATCTCACAATCTTCCTCTTTATAGCCCATATTTTCTCGCATCCCAGCGCTTCTCGCCATATTCCGATTCTTATGCGGGCTCTTTCTTTCTCTTTCCTAAATAGATCGAGCAGTATATCACCCATGCCCTGAGGAAGGCACGGGAGCACCCCCCAATGAGATATTGGGCTTTCCTCACTTCTTCGTAGTGATTGATTAGGCTTGACTTAGTTGATTCGGATTCTGTTTTCTAAGAAATAGTATAGTACTCGCTTTTCAAGAGCAACAATCCCATTTTCTTCTTTCTATTTACCAAAATGACCTCAAACTCGTGATCCAATCATTTCGTTAAAACGCCTATTTTCATCCTTTTTAAGGGCAGTTAATTGACCCCGCCTCCAACATCATTTATTTCGTAGTAAAAAACTCGGCCTTAGAAAAGATATTTTGTATTTACTTACAACATTAAAATTTCCTTTCTCTACTGAGCCTGCTAGCTACTTGGAGGGTGACGCCCATTCTTTCTGGACATAGTCATCCAAGGAATCTATGTATTCTTCCAAGGCGGATTTCTTATGCTTTAGTTGAGCAGGTTCAAGATAAAGAACTTAAAGCTATTGGGATCGATCCCTTTAGTTCATACCCGGCTCCAGGCGAAAAAGAGAAGAAAGATCCTGATGTTGTCACAAGAATAGCCTAGTTTCAGTGTGCCCATGGGACTTAAAAGATAGTTTTTTGACCCAGTTCAGTCACCCGAGAGCAAGGGAGGAAGTTTCCCATTCCAAAGTACTACAGTCCAGATCGATGAACTAAGCAAGAACTGCGCTAACAGCACAGATCGATTCACTCAACAACAACAACGGGGAGATGAATTAACCAACTCAGGAATAACCATTCCCTTAACTCTGCTCGTTACCGACGCGAGCGCTGGTCCCTCGCTCCAACTACTGATATGACTTTGAGAATACTGTGCAAGGGCATCCGTAACTTCCATCTATCTTGGTATGACCTCTGTCCATACGCCCAACGCTTTCTTTAGTCTTGTGACTCTTAAATAAGCGACACTACAGTCGGACTAGGACCAAGCGCAAAAAAGCCTCTTCGCAAATCCCAACGCAACTCTTGTAAAGCCTTAGCGTCCGTCCTGCACTCAAGCCTGCTATCACCTCCTTATATGAACACTTTCACTTCGTTTGGCTTTTCTCTTTTCTCCTTTCTTAAAACTTAAAAAATCGAATAAACGACTAAAGAATAAAGGAATTTATGCTATGAATCCTCAGACTATACTTCACAACGTCTTCTTCTCTAGAAATGCGTATGTACTGGTGGAGCGTACTTGACTCTCTCATTCAGCTCAGTTTGCTAAGAGCATGGTCGGTTGTAACTTCAAGCGACATCAAAAGAAACTCAAACTTTCAATGAATTCAAATTTTATGCCCAAAAACACGGTTTTCCTTAAAGTTGTCCCTAAAAGGAGTCTGTTCTAGATATCCATGCCAAAAATACCGGGTTTCTTAGTTTTTTCCGATTTCAAGTGCTGTCTAAGAAATCAATCCCAAAATCACGGTGTTTTATTGTGTTAGACTGACAGCAAGACACAACTCTTTTAGAAGAGGATCGAGGCCTAATAGAATGTCTTTTCTATGGCAGGGAAAGGACACCGGAGCTAGGCAAGTGAGCTAGACAAGATCTTGGATCGGTAAAATAGTCTTACCTGCCGGACTCTCTATACCTACTGGAACAAAGATCTCGCTCGACAGAGTATGGTTGTTGTTTGTGTTAAGTTCAAAATTTATCGTAAAGTCTTGTTTTCGAAAAAGCCACGCCCAGTAGTGCTCTTTGAGCTTGATTACTCCGAGCCGGTCACCGGAGGTCTAAGAAAGGACTGCCTTGGAGGGATATTGCTTCACCGGACAACAAACACATACTCGAAGAAGGGGAGATGTCTTTTTTCCACAGACAGGAGAAAACATTTCTTTTCCACAGTCTATCAGATTCGGGACAAAACCAATCTTTTTTTTTTTT